>NW_022304543.1:0-2866 GCF_002776525.5 Piliocolobus tephrosceles | reverse complement strand
CCTTACATCACTTTCTTTTGTGCTCATGGCTTAATAAGTTTAGGATCGTAAACATGAAACTGACAGACATTTGTAAATGGAGATAAACTTATCAGTCTTCTCACTGTAATTATTCAATTGCAGTCAGAGTTTAATAACACAAGGTAAGTAATCAAATGATATATTGACACTATGTACACTTAAATGAATAAAAGACACCTTAGAGTTCTAAGGGAGAAATTGCATGAGAACTCAGTACCTTGCAGTAGAAAGAACACTCAATTACAAATCAAGAGACCCGGGGCGGAGCAAGATGGCCGAATAGGAACAGCTCCAGTCTCCATCTCCCAGCGCGAGCGACACAGAAGACCAGTGATTTCTGCATTTTCAACAGAGGTACTGGGGTCAGCTCACTTGGGAGTGCCGGACAATCGGTGCTGGTCAGCTGCTGCAGCCTGACCAGCGAGAGCTGAAGCAGGGTGAGGCATCGCCTCACCTGGGAAGCGCAAGGGGGAAGGGAGTCCCTTTTCCTAGCCAGGGGAACTGAGACACACAACACCTGGAAAATCGGGTAACTCCTACCCCAATACTGTGCTGTAGGCACACCGGCACACCGGGAGAATATATCCCACACCTGGCCGGGAGGGTCTCATGCCCACGGAGCCTCCCTCCTTGCTAACACAGCAGTCTGCGGCAATCTAACCTCAAGGCATCAGTGAGGCTGGGGGAGGGGCGCCCGCCATCGCTGAGGCTTAAGTAGGTAAACAAAGCGCTGGGAAGCTTGAACTGGGTGGAGCTCACAGCAGCTCAAGGAAACCTGCCTGTCTCTGTAGACACCCCCTCTGGGGACAGGGCACAGCTGAAAAATAACAGGGGAAGCAGCAGAGGCCTGTGCAGATGCGAACGACTCTGTCTGACAGCTTTGAAGACAGCAGTGGATCTCCCAACATGGAGGTTGAGATCTGAGAAGGGGCAGTCTGCCTACTCAAGTGGGTCCCTGACCCCTGAGTAGCCTAACTGGGAGACATCCCCCACTAGGGGCAGTCTGACACCCTACACCTCACAGGGTGGAGTACACCCCTGAGAGGAAGCTTCCAAAGCAAGAATCAGACAGGTGCACTTGCTGTTCAGCAATATTCTATCTTCTGCAACCTCTGCTGCTGATACCCAGGCAAACAGGGTCTGGAGTGGACCTCAAGCAATCTCCAACAGACCTATAGCTGAGGGTCCTGACTATTAGAAGGAAAACTATCAAACAGGAAGGACACCTATAACAAAACCCCATCAGTACATCACCATCATCAAAGACCAGAGACAGATAAAACCACAAAGATGGGGAAGAAGGAGGGCAGAAAAGCTGGAAATTCAAAAAATAAGAGCGCATCTCCCCCTGCAAAGGAGCACAGCCCATTGCCAGCAACGGATCAAAGCTGGTCAGAGAATGACTTTGACGAGATGAGAGAAGAAGGCTTCAGTCCATCAAACTTCTCAGAGCTAAAGGAGGAATTATGTACCCAGTGCAAAAAAAACTAAAAATCTTGAAAAAAGAGTGGAAGAATTGACAGCTAGACTAATAAAGGCAAAGAAGGTCATAAACGAAATGACAGAGATGAAAACCATGACACGAGAAAGACGTGACAAATGCACAAGATTCAGTAACCAACTCGATCAACTGGAAGAAAGAGTATCAGCGATGGAGGATCAAATGAATGAAATGAAGTGAGAAGAGAAACCAAAAGAAAAAAGAAGAAAAAGAAATGAGCAAAGCCTGCAAGAAGTATGGGATTATGTAAAAAGACCAAATCTACGTCTGATTGGGGTGCCTGAAACTGAGGGGGAAAATGGTACCAAATTGGAAAACACTCTACAGGATATCATCCAGGAGAACTTCCCCAACCTAGCAGGGCAGGCCAACATTCAAATTCAGGAAATACAGAGAACGCCACAAAGATACTCCTCTAGAAGAGCAACTCCAAGACACATAATTGCCAGATTCACCAAAGTTGAAATGAAGGAAAAAATCTTAAGGGCAGCTAGAGAGAAAGGTCGGGTTACCCACAAAGGAAAGCCCATCAGACTGACAGCAGATCTCTCGGCAGAAACTCTACAAGACAGAAGAGAGTGGGGGCCAATATTCAACGTTCTTAAAGAAAAGAATTTTAAACCCAGAATTTCATATCCAGCCAAACTAAGTTTCATCAGTGAAGGAGAAATAAAATTCTTTACAGATAAGCAAATGCTTAGAGATTTTGTCACCACCAGGCCTGCCTTACAAGAGACCCTGAAGGAAGCCCTAAGATGGAAAGGAACAACCGGTACCAGCCATTGCAAAAACATGCCAAAATGTAACGACCATCGAGGCTGGGAAGAAACTGCATCAACTAATGAGCAAAATAACCAGTTAATATCATAATGACAGGATCAAGTTCACACATAACAAGATTAACCAAGGCCGGGCGCGGTGGCTCAAGCCTGTAATCCCAGCACTTTGGGAGGCCGAGATGGGTGGATCACGAGGTCAGGAGTTCGAGACCATCCTGGCTAACACGGTGAAACCCCGTCTCTACTAAAAATACAAAAAACTAGCCGGGCGAGGTGGCGGGCGCCTGTGGTCCCAGCTACTCAGGAGGCTGAGGCAGGAGAATGGCGTAAACCCGGGAGGCGGAGCTTGCAGTGAGCTGAGATCTGGCCACTGCACTCCAGCCTGGGCGACAGAGCGAGACTCCGTCTCAAAAAAAAAAAAAAAAAAAAACAAGATTAACCTTAAATGTTAATGGACTCAATGCTCCAATTAAAAGACACAGACTGGCAAACTGGATAAAGAGTCAAGACCCATCAGCCTGCTGTCTTCAGGAGACCCATCTCACATGCAGAGACATACATAGGC
>NW_022304542.1:0-1022 GCF_002776525.5 Piliocolobus tephrosceles | reverse complement strand
TTTTTAATGCTGTTGACTTTATTCTTTAAAAAATAACCTTTCATAGCCTCCATGTTTTGAATCACAGAAAGACCTCAGCAGCTGGAATGACATAAAGTAATTCTCTGTTTTTCTCATGTATTTTTATGATTTTCATTTTTTTAATGTTCGAATATGTGATGCACTTGGAATTCATTGTGATATTATGTACAAAGAAGAAGGGCACCACCTTCAAATTTTTCCAAATAACCCCCAGTGTTCCTAATACCACTGACCTAATGATTCAGTTAATTATCCACAGGACTTGAGACAACCCTATAAAATATATTCAATCCTTATATATATTTGGGCTTATTTTTGGACTTCTTATTCTCCTTATTAAGAAGAGAATATTATTTCTAGAGACAGACAATATTATTTCATGTCAATAAAATTTATGTCAATCCTACTTAGTTATTGGGAAATATGTTTTAATATCTATTATGGCTAGCCATTGCTTTTCCTTGTTCAAAAGTTCTTGGGTGTTTGCATCTCTTGGTATGATTTTTTAAATAAACTGTTTTATCAAGTC
This sequence comes from Piliocolobus tephrosceles, assembly GCF_002776525.5. Taxonomy (NCBI): domain Eukaryota; kingdom Metazoa; phylum Chordata; class Mammalia; order Primates; family Cercopithecidae; genus Piliocolobus; species Piliocolobus tephrosceles. The sequence continues at coordinate 472 of NW_022304542.1, read as the reverse complement.
CTTTTTCTCCCTCAAAGGATGTGAGAAAAACTATTGGTATTATTATTTGCATCATGCTAAATTTAACAACTTAGAGTTGACATCCTTTCATTATTTATCCTTCTTCTTCAAGAACATTGTTCAAGCCTTCCTTTGAGGCCTTTAAAATGATTTTAAAGGTTTCTTCACATAGGTATTGCACATTTCTATTTAGGTTTATCCCTAGCTATTTTATCTGTGTAAATCAATGTTATTTTTGCCTGTGTCCCTTTATAGACCTGTCTGGATTTGATCTTTTTCTGACATTGAATGCATCTGCAAGCACATCTCCTATTTCTGTCCCTTGCTGTCCCAAGCACATTCTTACTTCATACGTTAATATGTATGTCCATTGTAATTTTTTAAAAAAAGCAGTTCCCTGTGCTTCAATTAATTTTTAACAGTTGTAACCACCACACCCGCCACCTACCTTGGACATCCTCAGTATTAGAAT
>NW_022304541.1:9652-10630 GCF_002776525.5 Piliocolobus tephrosceles | reverse complement strand
GGGAAAGATGGGAGGAATAGGAGAAACACCAATTTTTAGGGTAGTACAACTACACTGCATGTTACTATAATGGTGAATACATGTCACCATACTTTCTTCCAAACCCATAGAATGTGAACTCTAATGTAAACTATGGACTTTGAGTGATAATGGTGTACCAATGTAGGATCACCATATGTAACAAATGTTTCACTCTGGTGACACATGTTGATAAAGGTAGACACCATGCACTATAACGTCCTTTCAATTTTGTTGTGAATTTAAAACTGATGTAAAAAAAGTCATAAAAAGACTTCTATAATAGTTGTAAAAAAAGTCACAAAAAGACTTCTATAATAGTTTTATAACACTTTTATTCATAAACCCCCATACACTCTAATACACATGCACTTAAGAATGGACAAACAGAAGAAAGGGGTGGAGCAGGATGGGAGAAAATATTGCAAACTATCACTCTGATAAGGGAGTAATCACCAGTATAAGTAAGGAGCACAAACAACTCTATAGGAAAAAAATCTAATAATCCATTAAAATAAGCAAAAATTTGAACAGATATTTTTCAATAAAAGACATGCAAATGGCAAATGGGCATATGAAAACATGCTCAACATCATTGATCATCAGATAAATGCAAATCAAAACTCTAGATATCATCTCACCCCAGTTAAAATGGCTTATATCCAAAAGACAGGTAATATGACATGCTGGCAGGGATGTGGAGAAAAGGGAACTCTCATACACCCTTGGTGGGAATCTAATTAGTACAACCACTGTAGAAAGCAGTTTGGAGGTTCCTCAAAAAACTAAAAATAGAGCTACCATATGATCCAGCTATCTCACTGCTAGGTATATATGCAAAAGAAAGGAACTCAGTATATCAAAGAGATAATCTGCACTCTTACACTTGTTGCAGCACTGTTTACAATAGCTAAGATTTTGAAGAAACCTAAATGTCCATCAACACATGAATGGATAAAG
>NW_022304541.1:7249-9552 GCF_002776525.5 Piliocolobus tephrosceles | reverse complement strand
GCCAGGGACAGAAATAAAGTCATTGCATACTCTCATCGATGTGCTGCTGAGGAGCTGTGTGCAAAAATAGGAGATTGTGATGCCTTTGGAAAATTCATTGTCAGATGTTGGAAAAACAAAAGGTACCCATAGAATTTTATCAGAAAATGAACATGGATGATATTTGCTCCAGCAGTTTTGTGAGGTGTCAGAGCACAAGCCAGATTACAGAGATTGAAAGAATTTATGGGAAAAGAGAAAGTAGAAACACAAATGTCAAAAAGGTTTTAACAAAGCGTGTCTCCTTTAGAGCCCTTGAAATGGAAGAAAACTCACCATATGACCAAAGGCTTATGGTTGAAGAGAGGATTATCAGAGATCAAAATATGTTTAAATACTAATGGGGAAGAGCAATTGCAAAGGCAAGACGTGAAATACAGTGAAAAATCAATTCATTTACGTGAAGAGATAGATGTGGGTCCAGAATACAAAAGAGATCATCTTAGACAAATATTTTATTCTACATTCTCTTTTGTGAGTGGGAAAAGACAGGAAACATGATGATACATGGAGATAGGGTGATAAAATGTTGAGGTGGTTTCAGCTGCTGTTAAGTACGATAATAAAAACATTAAATATTTATATGACACTTATGTGCCCTCCATGTTTCTAAATTATATATATTTTATATATTTAAAATTTACAAATATATGAAATATGTTTTATATATAAACTCTCTATATACATACACTAATTTTCTGTATAAAAATGATCTCTTCAGAATTATGTTGTTTACATGTAAAGGTATAATAGGGTGGAGGTACATTATAGGATAGGGAGTAGAAAGACAAGAGACAATCTGAAATAATCACTACAGAAAATTACCAGAAAGTATTAAGTGCACAAATGGAAGTGGGCCACAGGAATATGTGAGGGCATGAACTTTGCTGATCAGAAGATTTTATTTGGCCTTCCTCAGGAACTCCTGTTGGTGGGGGGGGGGGGGATGTTCAATAAGAGAGCTTTCTCATGTTGGAGTTTTCCAGGCAGATGCAACAGAAGAACTAGAAGGCAAAAGGAAATAAAGCCAGAAGTGTCCTGAAAGACATCCACATTTTAAAGGAAGATGTTAAATTGTCCCTGGTTGCTGATGACATGATTTTATGTAGAGAAAACCTTAAAGAGTCCACCAAAAAACTGTTAGAACTGATAAGAAAATTCAATAAAATTGAAGGATATAAAATCAATATACAAAAATCAGTAGCATTTCTATACACTAACAAGGAACTATCTAAAAAACATATTAGAAAAAAATCACTTGCTAGAACAGCTAGAAAAAAAATTTAGATACAAATTTAACTAAAGGGTGCAAGATCTGTACATTGAAAATCATAAACAATAGTAAAATAAATGAAAGAAAACACAAGTAAATAGAAAGATATTCCATGTTCATGGATTGAGTTAATATTATTAAAATCTCCATACTACTCAAAGTTATTTACAAATTCAGTATAATCTCTGCCAAAATTCCAATGACATTTCTTTCACAGGTATATAAAAATAATCCTACCATTTGAACAGAGCCACAAAACATCCAGAATAGCCATAGCAATCTTGAGAGAAAAGAACAAAGTTGGAAACATCACACTACCTGACTTCAAAATATACCATAAAGCTATAGCAATCAAAACAGCACAGTACTGGTATACGAACAAACACGTAGACCAAGGAAACAGAATAAACAGCCAGAAAGAAACCAAAACATTTACAGTCAATTGATTTTTAGCAAAGGTGTCAAGAACACAAAATGGAGATGGGCCAGTCTCTTCAATAAATGAAGGTGGGACAACTAAATATCCATATGCAGAATAATGAAATTGGACCCTTATGCCATGTACAGAAATAACTCAAAATGGATTAAGGACCTAAATGCTGGGGCTGAAACTGTAAACTTACTGGAGGAAAACACAAAAGAAAACCTCTATTATACTGGTTTGGGCAATATTTTTTGGGGGGAATACTATCCCAAATGCACAGGCAATGAAAGCAAAAATAGAAAAAGAGGATTTATCAGGCTGAAAGCTTCTGCACATCCAAGAAAAAATACTGACTAAAGAAACAACCTACAGAATGGGAGAAAGTATTTGCAAACCAGGTATCTTATAAGGGGTTTATATCCAAGATATATGCAGAACTAAAATAACTCAGTAAGTAAACAAATAAACTGATAAATAAATGGGCAAAAGAATGAAATAGTTCTCAAAAGAAGACATACAAAGGGTCAACAGTTCTATTTAAAAATGCACACGATCATTAACGATCAA
>NW_022304541.1:459-7149 GCF_002776525.5 Piliocolobus tephrosceles | reverse complement strand
GTCAACAGTTCTATTTAAAAATGCACACAATCATTAACGATCAAAGAAATTCTAATTAAACCACAATAACACCTCATGTACTTTAAAATGGCTGTTATCAGAAAGACAAAAGATGACAAATGCTAAAGAGGATGTGGAGAAAAGGGAATCTTTGCACACTGTTGGAAGGAATGTAAATTTATACAGTTATTTTGAAAAGCAGTATGGAGTTTCCTCAAAAAATGAAAAAGAAAACTACCATGCAATCTAGCAATCCCACTATTGGATATATTCATATATTCAAAGGAAATTATATAAATATGTCATACAGATATCTGTCTGCTCCCATGTTCACTGCAGGATTTTTCATAATTGCTGAGATGTGGATACAACCTACGTGTTCATTATCAGATGAATGGATAAAGAAAATGTGGTACACATACACAGTGAAATACTATTCAGCCTAAAAAAGAAAAGAAAAAATCCTGTCATTTGTGACATGAATGAACCTAGAAAATATTATATGAAGTGGAATGATCAAGGCTCAAAAGGAGAATTACAGCATGATCTCACTTACATGCACTAGGTACAAAAGGCTGAACTAATAGAAGAAGAGAGTTGAATAGTGGTTAGTTACCAGAGGTTGGGGCAAAAAGAGGGATGGCCATGTGATAGAAAATTAAAAAAGACTCCAAGGAATAAGTTCAAGAGATCTGTTGTATAACATGGTGACTATAGTTAATAGTAATGCATTGTATTCGTGAAAATCGTGAACAGAGTAGATTTTGAGTGTTCTCATCACAGAAAAAAACTAAGTAGGTGAGTTAATGTATATGCTCATTAGTTTGATTCAGCAATCCCACAATGCTTACCTATTTAAAAGCAACATATTTTACAAAATAAATATACACAATTGTTGTCAATTACAAGTTGAATTTTCAAGAAAGTGACTGCAGAATGGAAGAAAGGATGGTTCTTACTGAGGTCAAGGACAAGGTAAACTGGTAAAAGCAAAGGAAAACTGGGAGAATGTGAAATACCTCGATTGAGACATTTAATGTAACATTTCAGTTTGGAGAAGTTCATGATGACAAGAACAAAGATGTGGCTATGATGGTTAATATTAGATGTCAACTTGACTGTTGAGAGATGTCTAGATGGCTGATAAAGTATTGTTTCTGGGTGTTTCTGTGATGGTGTTTCCAGATGAGATTTACATGTGAGTCAGTGGAATGGGAGAGGAAGACCTACCTGAAATGTGGGCAGGCACCATCCAATCAACTGCTGGTACCACTAGAAAAAAAGTAGATGAAAAAAAGGGGCATTCAGTTTGCTTGCTCCCTTCTTTCTCTCTCCATTTCCTGGAGCACTACACCCTTTCCTCCTCCTGCTTTTGGTCATCAGACATTAGACACCAGGTTCTGGGGCCATTGGACTGGGACTTTCACCAGAGAAACACCCCACCACCACATACATACCACACAGGAGTTCTCAGGCCTTTGACCTCAGACTGGAGCCACACACAAAGATGAGGCTTTGATGGTTAATATTAGGTGTTAATATTAGATCCTTGGTTTTCAGGCTTTCAGATTTGGGCTGAGTCATGCCACCACCCTCCCTGGGAACCATATTAACAGCATTCTCTAGCTTGCAGGCAGCCTCTCGCGGGACTTCACCTAGGTAATCATGTGAGTCAATTCTTTCTAATGAACTCCCTTTAATATTCGTATATACACATGAATGTATCTCCTATTAGTTCCATCCCTCTGGAGAACCCTAATACAAATGCTAAAGGAGAGCTAAAATGTTAAAATGTAGGTAATTGGAGCTACGGAGGTCAGAAAGGTAAACTAAAATATACTCTAAAATTTGAAATCACCCCAGATTATAACACCTTGGAGTCAAAAGAAGGACTACCAGTAAGATTCTGTAAAGGGATTTATGAAGAATGGGAGCAGATAGAGTAGAAGCCTTACTGCTACAATGAACAGAATTAAGTCATGGCTCAAGTTAGTCAAATTAATCTACCAATTTTTGAGTTCAGAATCAAACAAAAACACATTTTTTATTGTGTTCCTCAGAGTAAAATCTATTTATTCATTACTTCTTTTGTTTTGCACTAATTTATACTGACAAATAGTCTTTGCCATACTGTCTTCTCCTTCCAGCAAGAGTCCGAAATGTATAGAATAATAATGCAATAATAAAAGCAAAAAAAAGATGTATCTATTTTCAGCACATTCAAAGAGTTGTACATGTATTAATCCAATTATATTCCTCTAAACCTTATGAAGTAGATTAGATCATTAGGTCTAATCTGCTCATGAAAAACGGAGAAGTTATGTAACTTGCTTGAAGTTGAACAGTTAAAATTAGTAGCTCTCTCATCTGAACAGGCATGCAAACTCCAGTTAGCATCAGCATGGGTTCTCATCACATGTATCTAGTAAGAGGTGAACGTTCCTCAGAAGCGTCTTCTTCATCAGTCAGAATTAATTAGTCTTGCACTCCGGGGTAATCACCAAAAATTATCCCTTCCTCTGTCATGAGATACTAGTCATAAAAAGTTTGCCCCAGTTTCCTAGGGTATCACTTCTACCTTTGGGGCAAGATTAACCTGTGCATGTGCGAAATGGCACTACATTTTGCCTGCACAGTTTATGCCAGTATTCTATCCCCATAGTTTACCTGTAATTCTACATTCAGTATGTAGTACTGAATGTAATTCTACATTCAAATTTCGAGTATGGTTGTGCCTAAGCAGATTGATCTTTAGGAAGAATGACAATATTCACTGCCTGAAATCTCCACTGCCTCAATCTGACTAGTGGATTGGAAACTGTGATTATGACAGGCCACATTATAGACTGCTGGCCACACCCTTCATAGGGATAGAGCACCACAGACCAGAAACTCTCAAATCGTATCATGCTGATTTTAATTATTTTAATCAAACAGCATATTTTAAACCAGTGTCTCATTCGCACCAGTTTTGTTAGAATCCTCTTTTAACTTTCTTATCTTTACATTGAAGTCATCCTTCCATCTAAATACCTCAAAATCAGCCTATTTGTCCACCACAAACTGCAAAGCAAGCAAGAAGGCAAGTCACATTAAGAGTGACAGTCCTATTGTTAGAGAAGAAATAGTATATATTTTACATAAGAAAGAACAATATCAAAGGAAACAGGAAGTGGCAGATTGCAACATGCAACATGAAATTAAAGACCTAACAGAATAGATGTTTTTCTTTCCCTTTGGTGAGGCACCAGCCTTCTCATATTAAATGTTAAAGGTTACATACACAATGAAACAGAAAGCAAATGGAAGAGAGTATCACTTAGTGCTTTTTAACAAACATCAATGAACTGGGTTATATTAACTTTAAAATATTTTTTAATAAAAAATATACCTCACCCATGGGAAATTAGAAAAGACATCATAGTGATTCTACGCTTTGTGATATTTGTTGTGATCAAAAAGGTAAGCTGACATTTTAGAAGGAAAGCAGATAATCAACTGTCTAGGTCAAAGAAGACATTCACTTAACACATTGCTTTATTTATCGATTTTCTCACAGATAAGCAAGAAAGTGTTCATCAGACTTTAATTTTTACAGGATTAGTATGTTTGCTCCTCAGCTCATCAGCTTCCAGGAATGGACGAACTTGATATTTTTCCTGCTATCTTATCTGCTGAGTATATAAAATACCATAAACCTCTTCTGACACCTTCAGAAAATTTGCAGGAAGATAAAGGACCACACATCAGATACGGTTAGCCATAGGACCAAGTCTCAAAGGGCATCTCTCCTTTGCAGAAAAAGATTTTGGATAGGTAAACATAAATTTATATTAAAGTTTACCACAGTATTCTGTCACACTACCATTTGGGGTTAGGAATAAGCCTCTTTACTATCTACATAAGAAAAGAGTTTTATAGTTTATAAGGAAAACATTAATGTCACCTGAACATTCTAATAGATCCCTACAATATTTTTTTTCTGTTAGACTTAGAAAAAAAAATCTTAGAATGATGTGATACCCCAAATATGAACCATAACATGTTTTTAAAATACCTACAGTTATTAAGACTAATTGAGCTCATGAGTTAGCATCTTTTAATTCTACAACAAATGTGGACACCAAAAATGATATAATAATGACACCTTCTATTGCAACTGAGCAACAAAATCAAAGGGTTGTTCAAGATATGGCAATTCAAATATGTAGTATTACAAAGGAATTAATGATACATGTAAGGAGTTGATCGACTAAGGTAGAGTTGAGGACAGTTAACTTCATATGATCATTAATCCCTTGGAATTGTTTTTGTTATTGCCTCCAAATATTGAAATGGAGAAATAATGCAGTGATATGAGTTCTTTTCTAGCAAAGTTTTAACAGTAATTATCAAATTTCTGTTGGAGTGGTTCCCATGTTAACTTTCTTAAGTGGGTTAACTAACAAGCCTTTCTCATCTTAGTCATATAAAACATACAAAATATGTATAGTTGTCCAACATAAATAACAGAAACGAATTAGCCAGTAGGTTAACTGCACATCTCATAAACTCTAGAGTAACCCAAGATTATATCCAAACTTTGACAACTCTCAGTTGTTTGACCTCGGAAACATTACACCTTGAATTTAGTTCCTCAACCATGTAACGAGTAAATCCCCAAAATAACATAGGAATATTGCACAGATTAACCAGGCCAACATGTATGCACTTCTTAATACAGTACATTGTACATATTCAGGACTCAGTAAATGTTATCTTAGTTTCTATAGTACACAAATTAACCTTGAACTTAATAGTGTACCTGATTTACAGCAGGTGAAATGACAGTTAATATGTTCAATGTACTCAAAAAGTCCTTCATATTTATAAAATATGCTCCATAGAAAAATAGTTTCTTCAAGTGTTCTGCCAAAAGCAAAAAAAAAAAAAAAAAAAAAAGTGTTAAAAAGCATTATGTGGCCAAGGAGGTTTATGAATTAGATGGCAGTAGATAGACAAATCTAGATGTGGATTTATCAGTCTCCCATTTTATATATCCATAATGCTCAGTGGCATATTAAAAAATCTGATAAATCTTGTGATAAAAACAAGACTGTTGAACTTATAGAGTGGGTTTTTGACCCCTATAAAACACGTACTAACATTATTTGGAGGAATTTTCAAGTAGCACATATTGAGCAGTACAAACTTCCCAACTTACTGAAGAGTCGATTGTGTATATCCTATTAATAAAATTCACCTTGAATTGTACAAGGTGTGAAGCCTGATTGTACACAATATGATATTCAATAGACACTGGTATATTAAAGGGTGATTTAGGATTGAATTGTAACAGCGATGGAAAGTCTGAGCTGCTAGACAAGGGTTTATGAAGGAGACAGAATTGGGGCTAGGTCTGGAAGTCCACATAGGATTTTAAAAAGTTTTCAAGCATCATCTCTTGAGACAATAAAAAGGCAAAGTTGCCGGTCATAGTAAGGTGGTTAAATCTTTAGAAAAAGTATATTGGAAGCAGAATCTGCTAGACATCTCTTCACTCTGGCTTCCATGGGAGGGCTGCACCTTACTCCAGGATATCTTAAGTATGACATGCTCTCAGCTCTGTTTGACAAAATAAAACTTGTTTTGACATATAGCTATATATACTGTGTCTTTTCCAGACCAAACAATATTCAAAAAAATAGGTGATTTTGGGAAGATTCCTACATCCTTTGCTCTGAGAGGACTACCTTTCATTGAGAATGCTACCCACATAATATGGCTGCTAACCTGGTAAAACTTATAAACACTTCACGGTAGATATGCAGGACTTAGAATATTGAAAACTTCAACTATGACACTTTCCTTCTTACATTTATCAACACTTGTCTACCCCCATCCTTATATACCTACACTACATTAATCCTTGGGTTGTTGTAAGTTACTGGGAATAAGTTGATAAAATATCTTATGGCCCAATCCCAACTATATTTAAAAAAATAAGGAATTAAATTATTTAACAGTCACAGGTAGTACTCTTTATTATTTGTCTTATGAGATATGTATGATGGAACAAGGGTCTTGGAGAAGAAAAAAAATTATCTAAAGGTCATTGGGATAATTCCTTGCAGAATTTTTGGCAAGCTCTTTGGAAGACTCTGAAAAACAAAAATGGCCAAGCAATGGAGCCATCTGTCTCCTACGTGCTGAGATTTGGTTAACAGTTTACAGTATCACTTTTGGGATTTTGCATAGAACCTAGGTTCATGCAAGACAATCCTCACATGTAGTTTCAGAAAGAAATGGATAACACATGGTTACTTATGGAGAAATAGCTTATTCATTCCTTTTACTCAACCAGGACATTTAATTAAAAGGTTTTTTACTGGCCCAGTGTGTTTCCAGTGTGTTCCTCAGCCCCCCGGTGACTGGAATTACATGTGCCCATCACCACGCCTGGCTAATTTTTGTCCTTTTAGTAGAGATGGGGTTTTGCCACGTTGGCCAGGCTGGTCTCAAACTCCTGACCTCGTGATCCACCCACCTGGGCCTCTCAAAGTGCTGGGATTACAGGCGTGAGCCACTGCGCCCAGCCGGTAACTAGTTTTCTATCCAACAAAGATTGAACACAACTAATAGGCACTATTCTGGGTGCTATGTAAAGGTGATCAACTTGCGTCTTCAAGTTGCTTACAGTTTAGGGAGGGG
>NW_022304541.1:0-359 GCF_002776525.5 Piliocolobus tephrosceles | reverse complement strand
TTTTCAGATGGAGTCTTGTTCTTGTTGCACAGACTGGAGTGCAATGGCAGGATCTCGGCTCACTGTAACCTCCACCTTGTGGGTTCAAGCAATTTTCCTGCCTCAGCCTCCTGAAGAGCTGGGATTACAGGCGCCCATCGCCATGCCTGGCTAATCTTTGTATATTTAGTAGAGATGGAGTTTGACCATGTTGGTCAGGCTGGTCTCGAACTCCTGACTTAGTGATCCACCCAACTCAACCTCCCAAAGGGTTGGGATTACAGGTGTGAGCCACCGCGCTTGGCTGGTAACTAGTTTTCTATCCAACAAAGATTTAATACAATCAAGCAAGTTCAATTTTGCTACCTCAATAGAATTTT
>NW_022304539.1:430-3524 GCF_002776525.5 Piliocolobus tephrosceles | reverse complement strand
AGAGAGAGAGAGAGAGAAAGAAAGAAGAAAGAAAGTTAGTTCAAATGTCTAGCCAACCAGGATTAGTTCCGATGGTGTGACCCGACCCGACCTAATGGGGAAAGGGCACAGGGGCAGGACTTGCATCAGGAATAAAAGCTCTTGTGCCCCTTTGTTCAGCTGCGCTCTCATGACGACTGGCCAAAGAGAAACACCTCTCTGCACAGAAGTAAAATTGCTTTGCTAAAAACGCTTTGAGTATTCAGTCTCCTTAGGATTTTGAGCATTATTCGCAACAAATAGACATGGTTGATTCATTCGCATTGAACTCACAGCACTTTTACTCATATCTGAAGTTTTCTAACACATAGTTTTCCTCCTTGGAGCTTTCTTGCACTTAGGAACACTAGATAGTGCTTCAGCACGATGCTTGGAGGTCATTTTATTTTATGGATTTATTTATTTATTTATTTATTTATTTATTTATTTATTTTATTTTATTTTATTTTATTTTATTTTATTTTATTTTTGAGACAGAGTCTCGCTCTGTCGCCCGGGCTGGAGTGCAGTGGCGCGATCTCAGCTCACTGCAAGCTCCGCCTCCCGGGTTTATGCCATTCTCCTGCCTCAGCCTCCCTAGTAGCTGGGACTACAGACGCCCGCCACCTCGCCCAGCTAGTTTTTTGTATTTTTTTTAGTAGAGACGGGGTTTCACCGTGTTCGCCAGGATGGTCTCAATCTCCTGACCTCGTGATCCACCCGTCTCGGCCTCCCAAAGTGCTGGGATTACAGGCTTGAGCCACCGTGCCCGGCCGGATGTATTTATTTATTTTTGAGACGGAGTCTGGCTCTGTGGCCCAGGCTGGAGTGCAGTGATGCGATCTCAGCTCGCTGCAACCTCCGCCTCCCGGGTTCAAGCGATTCTCCTGCCTCAGCCTGCTGAAGAGCTGGGATTGCAGGCGCCTGCCACCACGCCCGGCTAATTTTTGTAATTTTAGTAGAGACGAGGTTTCATCATGTTGGCCAGGCTGGTCTTGAACTCCTGGTTTCAGGTGATCCACTTGCCTCGGCCTCCCAAAGTGCTGGGAGTACAGATGTGAGCCACTGCGCCTGACCAAAAGTCATTTTAAACAGCAAAATCACCTAGAAAAAGCACAAAAATGGGAAAAAAGCTGCAGCCCCCAAAAAGGAGACTTGTTTAAAGTATGACAGCTGAAACAACATGATAGAGCATTGTCTTGTTCAACCTTGGCTAGGAACATCAGAGGCTCAAATTTGTCCCGCCTGCTCTGTGCGTGTCTACAAATGACCATAAAAGTACTGGCTGGGTATGGTGGCTCATGCCTGTAATCCTAGCACTTTGGGAGGCCAAGGCGGGTGGCTCATGAGGTCAGGAGTTCAAGACCAGCCTGGCCAGCATGGTGAAACCCCATGTCTACTAAAAATATAAAAGTTGGCTGAGCATGGAGGCAGGTGCCTGTAACCCCAGCTACTTGGGAGGCTGAGGCAGGAGAATCACTTGAACCTGGGAGGCAGAATTTGCAGTGAGCCGAGATCACGCCATTGCACTCCAGCCTGGGCAACAGAGCGAGACTCCGTCTCAAAAAAAAAAAAAAAAAAGTACCAAGTGTATTGGTTTTGAGGCTTCCGAGAAGTTTTAGTAGACAAATTTTCAAACACAAAATCCATAAATAATGTATTCATATTAATCCCCTTTGCAAATCAGGACATCGAGACTCAAGGAGGGTTCATGACTTCATGACCTCAATGAATTTTACAGAAAACTATGTATGAGGTGTTCTTTTTTTTCCTTTTTTTTTTTTTTTTTTGAGACGGAGTCTCACTCTGTTGCCCAGGCTGGAGTGCAGTGGCGCGATCTCAGCTCACTGTAGCCTCCACCTCCCAAGCTCAAGCTATTCTCCTGCCTCAGCTTCCCAAGTAGCTGGGACCACAGGCGCGTACCAGCATACCTGACTAATTTTTTTATTTTTAGTAGAGATGGGGTTTCACCATGTTGACCAGGCTGGTCTCGAACTTCTGACCTCCTGACCACCCACTTTGGCCTCCCAAAGTGCTGGGATTATAGGCGTGAGCCACCCCGCCCAGCCTGTATCAGGCATTCTTTTAGGGTGGAATTTTTCCTGCTCAGTACTGTGGACATTGGGGCCAGATTGTTCTCTGGATTGGTGCCTTCCTGGGCACTGCAGGGTGCTGAGCAGCGTCCCTGGCCTCCACCCCTTCCATAACAGCAGTATCCCCCAGTTGCAACAACCACAAATGTCCCCAGAAATTGCCCAGTGTCTGCTGGGGGCAGGATCAACCCCCCTCCCTCCCCCGCCAGGTGAGAGCCACTGGTCTAGATGTTAAAGATACAAAATTGTGGATATTTCATCTCACATGAAGCTTACATTACAGGTGACAAAGGGACAAATAAACAAAAACATATGCAAAGCAACACATGGTGCCAAGTACTATATATGTTTGCTATTATTTTATTGAAGATTTTTGTGGCTACGCTAGGCACTGTGGCTCACACCTGCAATCGCAGAACTTTGGGAGGCCAAGATGGGAGGCTTATTTGGGCCTGGGAGTTTAAGAGTAGCATAAGCAACATAGGGAGAATCCATCTCGGAAAAAAGAAGAAAGAAAGAAAGAAAGAAGGGTTCTTCCCGCCATCTTGGCTCCTGTGGAGACCTGCTGGGAACGGGACTTCCAAAAGGAACTATGTCTGGAAGGCTGTGGTCCAGGGCCATTTTTGCCAGCTATAAGCGGGGTCTCCAGAACCAAAGGGACACACAGCTCTTCTTAAAATTGAAGGTGTTTATGCCCAAGATGAAACAGAATTCTATTTGGGCAAGAGATGCGCTTATGTATACAAAGCAAAGAACAACACAGTGACTCCTGGCGGCAAACCAAATAAAACCAGAGTCATCTGGGAAAGGTAACTCGGGCCCATGGAAAGAGTGGCATGGCTCGTGCCAAATTCTGAAGCAATCTTCCTGCTAAGGCCATTGGACACAGAATCCGAGTGATGCTGTACCCCTCAAGGATTTAAACTAACAAAAAATCAATAAATAAACATGGATTTGTGCTCTTGTAAAGAAAGAAAGAAGGA
>NW_022304539.1:0-330 GCF_002776525.5 Piliocolobus tephrosceles | reverse complement strand
AAAGAAAGAAAGAAGGAAGGAAGGAAGGAAGGAAGGAAGGAAGGAAGGAAAGAAAGAAAGAAAGAAAGAAAGAAAGAAAGAAAGAAAGAAAGAAAGAAAGAAAGAAAGAAAGAGAAAGAAAGAAAGAAAAGAGAAGAAAAGAAAGAAAAAAGAAAAGAAAAGAAAGAAAAGAAAAGAAAATTAGCTGGGTATGGTGGTGTGCACCTATGGTCCCAGCTGCATGGGAGGCTGAGGTGGGAGGATCACTTAAACCCCAGAGGTTGAGGCTCCAGTGAGCTGGGAGTGTGCCACTGCACTCCAGCCTGGGCAATAAAGCAAGACCTTGTCTCA
>NW_022304538.1:0-1983 GCF_002776525.5 Piliocolobus tephrosceles | reverse complement strand
TTACATTGAGTAGTTTGCAAACACTGTTTTCGTGGAATCTGCCAAGGAATATATGGAAGCACATTGTGGTCAATGGTGAAAAAGGAAATTGCCTCAGACATTAACTAGAAAGAAGCTTTCTGAGAAACTGCTTTCTGATGTGTGAATTCATCTCACAGAGTTACATGGTTCTTTTCAATGAGCAGTTTGCTAGCACTGTTTTCATGGAATCTGCAAAGGGATATTTCAGAGTGCATTGAAGCTTAAGATGACAAAGGAAATAGCCTCATGTAAAAACTAGAAAGATGGTTTCTGAGAAAAAGCTTTTTGATGTGTGAGTTCACCTCACAGAGTTACACGATTTTCTTCATGGAGCAGTTTGGTTGCACTGTTTTTGGGTAATCTGAGAAGGGATATTACGGATCTCATTGAAGACTGTGGTGAAAACGGAAATATCCTCAGATAAAAACCAGAAAGAAGCTTTCTGAGAATGTTCTTTGTGATGTGTCAATTCGTCTCACAGAGATACACTGTGCTCTTCATTCAGCAGTTTTTTTAACACTGTTTTCATGGAATCTGCAACAGAGTATTTGGGAGTGCATTGAAGCCTATGGTGACAAAGGAAATATCCGCAGATAAAAACCAGAAAGAAGGTTTCTGAGAAAGTTCTTTGTGATGTGTTAATTTGTCACAAAGAGTTACAGCTTTCTTTTCATGAACCACTTTGCTAACACTGTTTTCGTGGAATCTGCAAAGGGATTTATAGGAACGAATTGAGGCCTATGGTGAAAAAGGATATATCCTCAGATAAAATCTAGAAAGAAACTTTCTGAACAATGCTCTTTGATATGCGAATTCATCTCACAGGGTTACCTTGGTCTTTTCATTGAGTAGTTTGCTAAAACTGTTTTCTTGGAATCTGCATTGGGATATTATGGAGTGTATTGAAACTCATGGTGACATAGTATATATCCTTATAGAAAAAATAGAAAGAAGCTTTCTGAGAAACTGCTTTGTTAAGGGTTTATTATCTCAGAGAGTTATGAGATTTTTTTATGTATCAATTTGATAGCACTGTTTTTGGGGAATCTTAGATGGGATAATTTGGATCACTTTGAAGATTATGGTGATAAAGGAATTATCCTCAGATACAAACTAGAAAGAAGCTTTCTGAGAAAGTTCTTTGTGATCTGTCAATTCATCTAACAGAGATAAACCGTTCTGTTCATTGAGTAATTTGATAACACTGTTTTCGTGGAATCTGCAATAGGATATTTGAGAGGGCATTGAAGCCGATACTGACAAAGGAAATATCCTCAGAAAAAAAAAAAAAAAAAAAACAGAAAGAAGCTTTCTGATCAACTCCTTTGTGATGTGTGAATTCACCTCACAGAGTTATAGTGTTCTTTTCATTGAGCAGTTTGCTAACATGTTTTCTTGGAATCTGCAATGGGATATTTCAGAGCAAATTGAAACTTATGGTGACAAAGTAAATATCCTCAGGAAAAAATCTAGAAAGAAGCATTCTGAGAAATGGCTTTGTGATTTGTGAATTCTTTTCACAGAGTTACATGATTCTGTTCATGGATCAGTTTGATAGCACTGTTTTTGGGGTATCTGAGAAGGGATATTTTGTATCGCATTGAAGCTTATGGTGACAAAGGAATTATCCTCAGATAAAAACTAGAAAGAAGCTTTCTGAGAAACATCTTTATGATGCGTGATTTCATCTCCCAATCTTACACCTTTCCTTTTTTTATTTTTATTTTTTATTTTTATTATACTTTAAGTTCTAGGGTACATGCGCATAACGTGCAGGTTTGTTACATATGTATACTTGTGCCATGTTGGTGTGCTGCACACATCAACTCGTCAGCACCCATCAATTCCTCATTTATATCATGTGTAACTCCCTAATGCAATCCCTCCCCCCTCTCCCCTCCCCATGATAGGCCCCAGTGTGTAATGTTCCCCTTCCCGAGTCCAAGTGAGCTTATTGTTCAG
>NW_022304537.1:0-4766 GCF_002776525.5 Piliocolobus tephrosceles | reverse complement strand
CGCAATCTCGGCTCACTACAAGCTCCATCTCCCGGGTTAAAGGGATTCTCCTCCCTCAGCCTCCCGAGTAGCTGGGACTACAGGTACCTGCC
This sequence comes from Piliocolobus tephrosceles, assembly GCF_002776525.5. Taxonomy (NCBI): domain Eukaryota; kingdom Metazoa; phylum Chordata; class Mammalia; order Primates; family Cercopithecidae; genus Piliocolobus; species Piliocolobus tephrosceles. Next base: position 4,674 of record NW_022304537.1, on the reverse strand, counting down.
ACCACGCCCGGCTATTTTTTGTGTATTTTTAGTAGAGATGGGGTTTCACCATGTTAGCCAGGATGGTCTCGATCTCCTGACCTCGTGATCTGCTTGCCTAGGCCTCCCCAAGTGCTGGGATTACAAGCGTGAGCCACTGCTCCCGGCCTGGTAACAATTTTTAAAAATGTAATTTAAAAAAATTAAATATTGTAAAATATACATACCATAAAACTTACCGTTTTAAACATTTTTATGTGTACAGTTCATTGGCATTAGGTATATTCACATTGTTCCCCAGCCATCACCACCATCCATCTCTAGAACTTTTGCATTTTCTCGGACTGAAACCCTGTATCCATGAAACACTAACTCCTTGCTGCTCCCAAGCAAACGCCATTCTACTTTTGTCTCAGAATTTGATTACTCAAGGTGTCTCCTATAAGGGGAATCATCCACTATTTATCCTGTTGTGACTGGGTTCTTGAACTTCTTAGGTCTTTGGGGTTCATCCGCATGTGTCAAAATTTTCTTCCTTTTAAAGGCTCAATAGTAGTCCATTATATATGTAAGCCATATTTTATCCCTTCATCAGTAGCCACTCAGGTTGCTTTCATCTCTTGACTGTTGTGAGTAATGCTGCTATGAACATTGGTTTACAAGTGTCTTCTTGAGTCTCTGCTTTTAATTCTTTGTGTCTATACCTAGGAGTGGATTGGATCAATAATGTGGTAGGCTTTTTGTTGTGGTTTTTTTTTTTTTTTTTTTGAGACTGAGTCTCGCTTTGTCGCCCAGGCTGGAGTGCAGTGGTGCAATCTTGACTCACTGCAAGCTCTGCCTCCTGGGTTCATGCAATTCTCCTGCCTCAGCCTCCCGACTAGCTGGGACTACAGGTGCCCACCACCACACTCGGCTAATTTTTTGTATTTTTAGTAGAGACGGAGGTTCACCGTGTTAGCCAGGAGAGTCCCGATCTCCTGACCTTGTGAGCCACCATGCCTGGCCCAGTATACATCTTTAACTTGTGACTGTCCACTTTCTTTTTGTTTTTTTTTTTTTTTGAGATGGAGTCTTGCTCTGTCGCCCAGGCTGGAGTGCAGTGATGCAATCTCAGCTCACTGCAAGCTCCGCCTCCCAGGTTCATGGCATTCTCCTGCCTCAGCCTCCTGAGTAGCTGGGACTACAGGCGCCCGCCACCACGCCCTGCCAATGTTTTTGTATTTTTAGTAGACATGGGGTTTTACCGTGCCAGCCAGGATGGTCTCGATCTCCTGACCTTGTAATCTGCCCACTTCGACCACCCAAAGTGCCAGGACCACAGACGTGAGCCACAATGCCCGGCCCACTGTCCACTTTCAAATGGTATTACACTGCCTGAGCCGTGGGGCAGTGCTCTGACCACAGCTTCCTGCTTCTGACCTGTTCTTGGTTGGTTGTGTTGCTGTATCATATGTCCAAGTGAAACATGGTATAAACCCCACAATATGCTGTTTTTGTTTTTGCTTTAAATAGGCAATTACATTTTTTCTCCTCAAATTCGAAAAGAGAAAAAAAAGTCTGGTTTTGTTGAGACAGAGTTTTGCTCTTGTTGCCCAGGCTAGAGTGCAATGACACGATCTCAGCTCACTGTAACCTCTGCCTCCCGGGTTCAAGTGATTCTCTTGCCTCAGCCTCCCTCATAGCTAGGATTACAGGCATGCACCACCACACCCAGCTAATGTTTTTGTAATTAGTAGAGACAGGGTTTCACCATGTTGGTCAGGCTGGCCTTGAATCCTGACCTTAGGTGATCCAGCTGCCTCCACCTCCCAAAGTGCTGGGATTATAGGCATGAGCCACCGTGCCTGGCCTCTTTTTTTTTGGAGATGGAATTTTGCTTTTGTTGCTCAGGCTCCAGGCTGGAGTGCAATGGCATGATCTTGGCTCACTGCAACTTCCGCCTCCTGGGTTCAAGCGATTCTCCTGGCTCAGCTGGGATTACAGGCATGCGCCACCAAGCCCATCCAATTTTGTATTTTTTGCGTAGAGACAGGGTTTCATCACGTTGGTCGGGCTGGTCTCGAACTCCTGACCTCAGATGGTCCACCCACCTCAGCCTCCCAAAGAGCCACTGCGACTGACCAAAAGTATTTTATGTTAACATACATGTTTACCATTTTGGGCCCATAAGGTTTTGTTTATATCCCAGCTGCCTTCTGGTATCATTTTCCTTCAGTTTGGAGATACCCCTTTACCATTTCTAGATCTGCTGGCAGAGAAGTTTTTCAGTCTGTCAGGGTATCAATTTTGGCTTTATCTCTGACTCTACACAAATCACTTTGTCTCACCTTGGGCCTCTCATGTATAAAATAGGAATAAGTGGCCGGGCGCGGTGGCTCACGCCTGTAATCCTAGCACTTTGGGAGGCCAAGGCAGGTGGATCACGAGGTCAGGAGATCAAGACCATCCTCGCTAACGGGGTGAAATCCCGTGTCTACTAAAAATACAAAAAAAATTAGCCAAAAAAATCAGCTGGGCATGGTGGCAGGGGTCTGTAGTCCCAGCTACTCGGGAAGCTGAGGCAGGAGAATAGCGTGAACCTGGGAGGCGGAGCTTGCAGTGAGCAGAAATCGCACCTCTGCACTCCAGCCTGGTGACTTTTGTTTCCTTCCAGATCCCAAGTATTTCTTCACTTCTATATAGCTGTTTGCGTTTATTTTTGATTAACCATGAAAAAAAAGTTAATCTGTTTTTACTAGGAACGAATATCTTTTCTCCTTTAGCCAAATGTTGTCTGCCATCCTGTTGTTGCTTCAGCTGTGGGACAGCAGGGCACAGGAGACTGACAATGAGCGTTCTGCCCAGGGCACCAGCGCCCCGCTTTTGCCCTTGCTGCAAAGGTTCCAGAGCATCATTTGCAGGAAGGCTACGCCCCACTCTGAGGGCGACATGCACGTGAGTGTCATGATGGAACTTTGTGTTTAGGTGGCACTCGATTCTAGTTATTTTTTAAGCAAGACCAGCATGCGTGTCCATGGCAGTGTTTTTCTCTGGTGTGTGTGTGTTTGGTGGAAACAGCAGCGAGTCAGATGAGACAGGTGTGGTCACTTGTTTGTGGAGAAGACTCGAATCAGTGAGCACCGATTTCCTCGTCAGCACAGAACCAAGCTTGAAACATGCACTTTTAAATCAATACCAGAAAAGAACAGTGAAAACAGTGGCCTGCTTTGTTGGCCTTTCCTGTGTACTGGGCTCTGTGCAGGGCATGTCACCTGAGCTGTCACTCTGTTGAGTACCAGCTCCCCACTTAACAGGTGTGGATGCCGCGCTCGGGGAGGAGCAGGTGTGCGGGGCCCTGGGCCTGAACCTCTAGGACTGTTGGTCCTTACAGGTCACGTACAGGTTGGATTTTGCCAGTCTTTTCGGGAAAGTCTTAGGCATTCCAATATCATGCTTTGGTTTAATTTTTCTATTATTTGGCAGTCTTTAATAATCATCGGGCTCTTCTGCCTATAGAAGAATTAGAATTATGATCTAATTTGCAAATGAAAGTAGGTGTTCTCCAGAGCGGGCAAGGTTTAGATTAAAGTAAAGGTTTTGGTTTTAGATTTCAAGGCCAGCTTGAGATGCTGTGCTGGGCTCCCTGAGAGGGGGTTCTGCCTTTCTCCAGGGGTCCTAGGCCTGTGGGGTGGTTTGGTTGTGTTAGTAATCTGTGTGGACTCAACTTACCTGTGGTATCATAAATGTATACATGCACAGTCAATGTTGTGGACATGTGTACAGCAAATTTAGACACTTGTACAGTCAGTTTATATGCCGCATAAATATATAGATGTGTAGTATAACTGTATCATTGACACGGTCATTTGATGGGCCACATGAGTAAATACCAAAATATAAAGAGTGGTTTTTTATTTTATTAAGGGCTAATTGTGTTACTTTAATTTTTCCATCCATTTCTGAATGTCTGTTTACTTTTCCTTTCTAGCTTTTGTCTGGCCCTCTGAGCCCCAGCGAGAGTTTCCTGAGGTACCTCACCCTTCCACAAGACAACGAGCTTGCCATTGATCTGTGACAGACCACGGTTGTTGTCATGGGCCATTTAGACCGTCTGGCTACGCCCTGTTTGCCTCCACTGTGTAGCTCTCCGACGTCTCGTAAGGTGTGTGCAAGAACCACGTTCTCCATGTGTTTTGTAGCTAGTACCAATTCTAGGTTCTCATCCTGGGCCCGTGTGGAGACTTGCGTTTTCTGGTATTGATGGGGGAAGCTGGCTTGTGGTTTTAAACGTGTTTGCAGTTGAAGGTGTTACCTGTGTTGAGAGTGAGTGATGAGCAAGCTGAGGTTCACAGGCCTAGGGACCCAACCTGGGGGCCCAGGTTCCAGGTTCAGGTAGCACAGCCCCAGAGAGCTCCCCTTTATCCACAGCCCCAGGCTCTCCCACCTTCTGCAGGGGGTTCCACAGCCTTCTTTATACTCTGAACGCGGGCTGTCTTAGTATGTAATGCTGGTTATGGTAGTGACAGTATAATTCTATATTCTATCTGTTATGTAATAGTAATGGTAATAGTAGTGATTTGCGTGTGTGGAGCACCTGTAGGGTGCAGGCCAGCTGAGGACCTCATGCATGCTGTTGTATCTCATTATGTCAATGAGAAAACTGCCTTTGGGAATGGTGGTGAACTTTGCCTGGGTATAACAGTAATGTTAGTTTTG
>NW_022304536.1:253-1983 GCF_002776525.5 Piliocolobus tephrosceles | reverse complement strand
GCTTGGTGCAGAGATGAGTTCAATTCCTGGATATCCTTGTTAACTTTCTGTCTCGTTGATCTGTCTAATGTTGACAGTGGAGTGTTGAAGTCTCCCATTATTATTGTATGGGAGTCTAAGTCTCTTTGTAAGTCTCTAAGGACTTGCTTTATGAATCCGGGTGCTCCTGTATTGGGTGCATATATATTTAGGATAGTTAGCTCTTCCTGTTGAATTGATCCCTTTACCATTATGTAATGGCCTTCTTTGTCTCTTTTGATCTTTGATGGTTTAAAGTCTGTTTTATCAGAGACTAGGATTGCAACCCCTGCTTTTTTATGTTCTCCATTTGCTTGGTAGATCTTCCTCCATCCCTTTATTTTGAGCCTATGTATGTCTCTGCATGTGAGATGGGTCTCCTGAAGACAGCAGACTGATGGGTCTTGACTCTTTATCCAGTTTGCCAGTCTGTGTCTTTTAATTGGAGCATTTAGTCCATTTACATTTAAGGTTAATATTGTTATGTGTGATCTTGATCCTGCCATTATGATATTAACTGGTTATTTTGCTCATTAGTTGATGCAGTTTCTTCCTAGGCTCAATGGTCTTTACATTTTGGCATGTTTTTGCAGTGGCTGGTACCGGTTGTTCCTTTCCATGTTTAGGGCTTCCTTCAGGGTCTCTTGTAAGGCAGGCCTGGTGGTGACAAAATCTCTAAGCATTTGCTTATCTGTAAAGAATTTTATTTCTCCTTCACTTATGAAACTTAGTTTGGCTGGATATGAAATTCTGGGTTTAAAATTCTTTTCTTTAAGAACGTTGAATATTGGCCCCCACTCTCTTCTGGCTTGTAGAGTTTCTGCCGAGAGATCTGCTGTCAGTCTGATGGGCTTCCCTTTGTGGGTAACCCGACCTTTCTCTCTGGCTGCCCTTAAGATTTTTTCCTTCATTTCAACTTTGGTGAATCTGGCAATTATGTGTCTTGGAGTTGCTCTTCTGGAGGAGTATCTTTGTGGCGTTCTCTGTATTTCCTGAATTTGAATGTTGGCCTGCCCTGCTAGGTTGGGGAAGTTCTCCTGGATGATATCCTGTAGAGTGTTTTCCAATTTGGTTCCATTTTCCCCCTCACTTTCAGGCACCCCAATCAGACGTAGATTTGGTCTTTTGACATAATCCCATACTTCTTGCAGGCTTTGTTCATTTCTTTTTCTTCTTTTTTCTTTTGGTTTCTCTTCTCGCTTCATTTCATTCATTTGATCCTCAATCGCTGATACTCTTTCTTCCAGTTGATCGAGTCGGTTACTGAAGCTTGTGCATTTGTCACGTATTTCTCGTGACATGGTTTTCATCTCTGTCATTTCGTTTATGACCTTCTCTGCATTAATTAGTCTAGCTGTCAATTCTTCCACTCTTTTTTCAAGATTTTTAGTTTCTTTGCGCTGGGTACGTAATTCCTCCTTTAGCTCTGAGAGGTTTGATGGACTGAAGCCTTCTTCTCTCATCTCATCAAAATCATTCTCTGACCAGCTTTGATCCGTTGCTGGCGATGGGCTGTGCTCCTTTGCAGGAGGAGATGCGCTCTTATTTTTTGAATTTCCAGCTTTTCTGCCCTGCTTTTTCCCCATCTTTGTGGTTTTATCTGTCACTGGTCTTTGATGATGGTGACGTACTGATGGGGTTTTGATTTAGGTGTCCTTCCTGTTTGATAGGTTTCCTTCTGACTGTCAGGACCCTCCGCTATAGGTCTGTTG
>NW_022304536.1:0-153 GCF_002776525.5 Piliocolobus tephrosceles | reverse complement strand
ACCCTCAGCTATAGGTCTGTTGGAGATTGCTTGAGGTCCACTCCAGACCCTGTTTGCCTGGGTATCAGCAGCAGAGGTTGCAGAAGATAGAATATTGCTGAACAGTGAGTGCACCTGTCTGATTCTTGCTTTGGAAGCTTCCTCTCAGGGGTG
>NW_022304535.1:0-3462 GCF_002776525.5 Piliocolobus tephrosceles | reverse complement strand
CCTTATTCCCTCTTCCACGGTGAGGAACTGGCCCTGGACTGCACAGCGAAAGCTGACCTGGAAGCCGGTTCTGATGCATCTGGAAGCACACGGGCCCCACGGCCTTTTGCGTTTTTCCTTTATTTATTTATTTATTTTTCAGACAGGGTCTCGCTCTGTTGCTCGGGCTGGAGTGCGGTGGCAAAATCATAGCTCACTGCAGCCTCGAACTCCTGCGCTCAGGCAATCCTCCTGCCTCAGCCTCCCAAGTAGCTGGGACCACAGATGTGCACGATCACACCTGGCTGCTTAAGAAACATTGTGTGTGTGTGTGCGCGCATCCTGGCTCCGTGTCCCTCTCCCCTGAGGACCATATCCTCCCACACACACCCCTCTGCCTTCTGAAGTCATGTCTTTCTTCCCAAAAAGGCATGAGAGCAGCAAGACGCCATCGTGTAAGACGCCATGGTGTAAGAGTCTCGGTGACATGTCGGGCTCCACAGGAAGAGCTTTACACAACTACCATATCTAACCCACTTTCGGATTAAAAAACTGAAACTCGGGCCCAGCGCAGTGGCTCACGCCTGTAATCCCAGCACTTTTGGAGGCTGAGGTGGGAGGATCACCTGAGGTCAGGAGTTTGAGACCAGCCTGGCCAACGTGGTGAAACCCCGTCTCTACTAAAAATGCAAAAATTAGCCGGGTGTGGTGGTGGGTGCCTGTAATCCCAGCTACTCAGAAGGCTGAGGCAGGAGAATTGCTTGAACCCGGGAGGCGGAGGTTGTGGTGAGCCAAGATCGCACCACTGCACTCTAGCCTGGGCAACAGAGCAAAGCTCTGCCTCAAAAATAAATAAGGCCAGGCGTGGTGGCTCACGCCTGTAATCCCAGCACTTTGGGAGGCTGAGGTCGGCAGATTACGAGGTCAGGAGATCAAGACAATCCTGGCTAACATCTCTACTAAAAATACACAAACTGGCCGGGCGCGGTGGCTCACGCCTATAATCCCAGCACTTTGGGAGGCCGAGGCGGGCGGATCACAAGGTCAGGAGATCGAGACCATCCTGGCTAACATGGTGAAACTCCGTCTCCACTAAAAATACAAAACATTAGCAGGGCATGGTGGTGGGCGCCTGTAGTCCCAGCTACTCAGGAGGCTGAGGCAGGAGAACGGCGTGAACCTGGGAGCAGCAGAGCTTGCAGTGAGCGGAGATCATGCCACTGCACTCCAGCCTGGGCGACAGAGCGAGACTCTGTCTCAAAAAAAAAAAAAAAATACACAAAATTAGCTGGGCGTGGTGGCAGGTGCCTGTAGTCCCAGCTACTCGGGAGGCTGACGCAGGAGAATCGCTTGAACCCGGGAAGCAAAGGATGCAGTGAGCCGAGATGGAGCCACTGCACTCCAGCCCGGGTGACAGAGCAAGACTCCATCTCAAAAATAAAATAAAAAATAAAAACAAAAAGCAAAACCTGAGACTCGGTTTAACGTTTGAGGAATATTTCCAAGGTCATGGCAGAAACTAGATGTGAATTTAAGGCTCTTCCGTGCCATGTGATGGAAAACCGAACTCAAACTGGCTTAATTAACGAAGAAGGGATTTATTTTTACGTATTTATTTATTTGAGACAGAGTTTCACTCTTGTTGCCCAGGCCAGAGTGCAGCGGCTTAATCTCGGCTCACTGCAACCTCCACCTCCTGGGTCCATGCGATTCTACTGCCTCAGCCTCCCAAGTAGCTGGGATTACAGGCGCCCGCCACCACGCCCGGCAAACTTTGTATTTTTCGTAGAGACAGGGTTTCTCCATGTTGGTCAGGCTGGTCTCGAACTCCCGACCTCAGGTGATCTGCCCTCCTGGGCCTCCCAAAGTGCTGGGATTACAGGCGTGAGCCACCACGCCCGGCACAAAGAAGGAATTTAACCTGGTTGTGGTGGTGTGCACGTGTGGTCCCAGCTACCTGGGAGGCTGAGGTGGGAGGACTGTTTGAGCCCAGGAGTTCAAGGCCAGCCTGAGCAACAGGAAGGGAGGGAGGGAGGGAGGAAAGGAAAAGAAACTCAGAAAGCCTGGGCGTGGTGGCTCACGCCTGTAATTCCAGTACTTTAAGAGGCCAAGGCAGGAGGATCGCTTGAGGCTGAGAGATAGAGACCCGCCTGGCCAACATGGCAAAACCCCATCTCTACTAAACATTCAAAAAGTAGCTGGGTGTGATGGTGCATGCCTGTGATCCTAGCTACTTACAAGACTGAGGTGGGAGGATTGCTGAAGCCTGGGAGGCAGAGGTTGCAATGAGGTGAGATTGCGCCACTGCACTCCAGCCTGGGTGACACAGAGAGACTCTGTCTCAAAACAAACAAACAGGGTGAGAATGTATGGGCTTGCATCATTGGAACATCCAGGGGAGGTCAGGTAACAGCTGGATCCAAGACCACGTTAATAACTCTTATTAACGTTTCCCTGTGATGCCGCCTTTGTTCACAGGCCCCGTGGTGACATGATCCCGTCACTCCAGGCCTGGGTCCTTCCAGCTCAGCCACCCCAGCTCTGTGATCCCAGAGAAACGCCCCAGGGCTGAATCCCATTGGATGTCAGGAGTCACATGCTTGCTCCTGAACCAATCATTGTAGCCCAGGGTGGGGACCCTGGAAACTGATGGGATGCCCCTCCCTGCAGCCAGGGCTTGAGGCAGTCCAATTGGAACTCATTCCCACAGAGTAGGGAGCCCCCAAGCAGGCAAGTGGAATCCCCTGGTGTTCCTGGCTTCAGGGTGGTATGAGCCTGAGCCTCCCTGGGGGTCGGGGCCCTGTGGGACCCAGCTGGAGGGGCTTGAAAATCTCCCCCACCCAGGCTGGACGTGATGGCTCACGCCTGTAATCCCAGCACTTTGGGAGGCCGAGGTGGGTGGATCACCTGAGGACAGGAGTTCGAGGCCAGCCTGACCAACATGGAGAACCCGGGTCTCTACTAAATACCCAAAATTAGCCAGGCGTGCGGGCACATGCCTGTATTCCCAGCTACTCCGGAGGCTGAGGCAAGAGAATCACTTGAACTCAGGAGGCGGAGGTTGTGGTGAGCCAAGATGGTGCCACGGCACTCCAGCCTGAGCAACAGAGCAAGACTCCTTCTCAAAAAAAAAAAAAAAAGAAAAAGAAAACCTCCCACACCCACGGTGCTTCTGGAATGTGGGGTGTATGGAAGAAGAGAGATCTTCACGGTGTAGGGGCACCTGTGGGAGGGACTGGCCCTGGTCCCCGCCTGTGTGTTGATGCAGCTGTGTGTACCCAGGACGTAGCAACAATGCCACCCGCACAGTCTGAGGGCAGGGCCACCGCAGTCACGGGCACCACTCAGGGGAGGCTGGGTTGCGCCGTCCTCAGCACGGCCAGTCCTCCTGACCAAGCTTCACAGCAAGGAGCACGCGGTGTCTGGGCAGCCACTCAGCCAGGTCAGAGGTCAGGTGGGGTCAAGACTCTGGGGGGCCAGGCA
>NW_022304530.1:0-4334 GCF_002776525.5 Piliocolobus tephrosceles | reverse complement strand
AGCACTCTGTGACGAGAGCACCCTCCTGGGAGCAATCTGATGGAGCATCCTCCTGCGAGCACTCTGTGAAATGGGAGCACCTTCCTGGGAATACTCTGTGAGGGAGCACACTCCTGGGAGCATTCTGTGAGGGTGCACGTTACTGGGAGCACCGTGAGGGTGGCACCCTCCCGGGAACACTCTTTTAGAGGGAGCACACTCCTGAGAGCACTCTGATGAAAGCACTCTCCTGGGAGCACTCTGTGAGGTAGCACCCTCCTGGGAGCATTCTGTGGGGGAGCACTCGGTGAGGGAGCACTCTCCTGGGAGCATTCTGTGATGAACGCACCCTCCTGGGAGCACTCTGTGAGGAGGGGCACCTTCTTGGGAGCACTCTATGAGGGTACACGCTCCTGGAAACACTCTCTGTGAGGGGACACATCGCTCAGAAGGTCAGCAGTCCAAGTGACCCTCCCCTGTCCCCGGAGGATTTTGGTCAGGCTATTTCCATCTCAACTGGTAACTTAAAACTTGGGCTAAATTACCCTGCTATAAAACTTGGAACCTGGGTAAATTAGAACCTGGGTTAGATAGACTCTGCTATAAAAATCAGGAGTTGAAATTCTATTTTATTTCAGCAAGACCTGAAAGATGCAGTCAGGCAAATGGAAGCACATCTGATGTTGAAAGAAAAATAAAGGTTTTGATATATGTTTTAATATTCTATCCTTCATAGAATAGATATAGGGTTTTAAAAACACTCAACCTGGGTGACGTTTGTCAAGCAGCTGCAGTGACTCCTGGCCATCCCAGGAGGGAGAGGAACAGCATCAAAGTCCGTCCTGTTACTACCAGACTCAGGGCCTAGCACGCAGCAGCGGCCAGGTGTGTCCTGGACAGGCGAAGGCATCAAAGAAGGGGGAAGCCTCCCAGATGCCCTGCTGGACTCCTCCTGGCAATGCCTGGACCCCTCACCAGCAAGGGAGTGGAGTCCCAGGACAGGCATGAACACTGGAATGCCCTGGGTGCCCAGAGGAGCCCGTTCTCCGTGCCTCGTCCTCACGTGGCCACCTCTATGTTGAGGCTTCCCCAGCTCTCTCGTGAGGACTAGTCTGCATTTACACTCTACCTGGGTAATCCAGGAAAGTCGCATCACCTCCACATCCTGACTCTAATCACGTTTGCTCAGACATGGCCTTCTAGGCGACGTACTCGCAGATTCCAGAGATTGTGCCATGGAGATCTGCCCACCGCTGATGGGAACCTGGAATTCAAGGATCTTGACGCAGACTGTAAGTATTCATAACTGACAACACTGAGCTCTCTGCAGTGTCAGCTGGGGTCCTATCCACAGCCTGAGGGCATGTGGTGCTGCTGGGAGAGGCCAGGGGCCAGTGCTCCTGTGTCCAACAGGCTCTACAGTCTGGGGAAGGCTCAGAGAGAAAGGAGTGTGCCTGTAAGTACAGGATCCGTGACCATGACGCCATCAACACACGGGGTTTTCCATATGACATGTGCTCTGGAGGTTCGGGAGGTGCTGCAGGAGCTTGAGTCAGGCCTGGCATTTTCGTGATTCTCTTGGCCTTTCGTTGCTCATTGCCTCATAGTTTTGAAATAGCTGCTGTAGCTCCAGGCATTACATCCACCTGCCAGGGAGACAGATCAGCGAAGGGGAGACAGTGAGTGCCAACCTTGTCTGGAAAGACAGGGCCTCCCCAGGGCTCCCCCTCACCACCAGAGGGTCTCTGCCAAGGTGTCATCGGCTGACTCTGGGGGGCCTGCACCCTTGTCAACAGGGCAGGGGACGTGGACCATGCCCAGCCTGCTGGCTAAGGGTCCAGGTTCTCAGTGGGAGCCATACTAACCCAGGGGCCTTTGGGAAACCTGAAGGTCATTTTACATCTGGCATCCGCACACCTGAGCCTTCATGGACTTGAAATCCACAACATTTTGCTATAAATTATTTTTATTTTTCTGTTATACCACAGTTTGGGGCTTACATATTTTGGGGCCTTAGATATTTTTTCCCTGAAATTATATGTGAAGCTTATAAGAACTGAATTTCATTTCTAGATAGAAAAGAAAGCATCATAAAATATTTACCATGAAGGCTTCAGACCCACTGGCTCACACCGACCCTGATTCCTTCCTTTCTGGGTGGGCCTGGGGCTACTCGGAGCTGAACTGGGTCCTCTTCGACAGGGTGTAGGGGGATGGTTGTGGCCTTGCTGAACATGGCAGCAAACAGGAAAAGAGGCCTTACGGAGACAGCTGAGCCCGTGTGGCCTCCAGGAAACCTCACCCCAGCCCCACGCCCCACGAGAGGCTCAGCATCCAGCCGCCAGGCCAGGGGCAGGGGTTCTGGGGGCAGGGAGGGTCAGAACCACATCTCGTAATCCTGCAACGGCTTGCAGCTGAGGATTGTGACTGCCTGTCCTCACCCACTAGAGAGGCCACGAGGACAAGGCTGCCTCCTAGTCAGGAAGAGGCTCGAGGGCTGAGTTGACCAAGCAGGGGCCAGGTGTGTGCACCTGGGTGGCCGAGAGGCTGCATAGTCCCCTGGCCTGCCACGTACGGCTCCTGTTTCTGCCCCAGAGAAGCAGATCTGACACCCGTGCTCATCAAGTTCAACGTGTAAACGGAAACAGCAACTCGACTGTTGGGATTTCCCTCCTTTACATTTTTGTTCGAAATTTTTTTTTTTGGAGACAGAATCTCGCTCTGTCACCCAGGCTGGAGTGCAGGGACACAATCTCAGCTCACTGCAACCTCCGCCTCCCACATTCAAGTGATTCTCCTGCCTCAGGCTCCTAAGTAGCTGAGATTACAGGCTCCTGCCACCACACCCGGCTAATTTTTTGTATTTTATTAGAGACGGGGTTTTGCCATGTTGGCCAGGCTGGTCTCGATCTCCTGACCTCGTAATCTGCCCACCTGGACCTCCCAAAGTGCTGGGATTACAGGCATGAGCCACCGCACCCGGCCTACTTTTGTGTTTTTTAAATAGAGACCAGGTTTTGCCATGTTGCCCAGGCTGGTCTCAAACTTCTGACCTCAGGTGAACCACCCACCCTGGCCTCCCAAAGTCCTGGGATTACAGGTGTGAGCCACCATGCCAGCCTAGATTTTAGAAAAAGAAATTACAGCATTGACTGATGCTCCTTGTCACAAGCAAAAGAATACACGGGTGATCAGGAAAGGCAGCTGCTCCCTCTGGGGATGCCACCTGCGCTCTCGAACTGTCCTGGGGAGCTGGACTCCTCATGCTCCAGGAAGAACCACGGGTGCTCTGTGAGGCCAGCCCCTGGCACCGTGTCTGGTTTGTGGATTAAGTCTTGTCTATCAAACTGCACTTTCCATGACAGACATTTTTGTGGGATTTGATTCTCCAATGTGGAACTGTGGGTTCAGAAACGGTGCTTATCTGTAACTGGTATTTGTTATTTTAAACATTTCCAGCTTGAAAATTTGCAAGTGCCGTTCAAATAACTCTTTCTTGACCTCAGAGTGAGCTGGCAAGCCTGTGTGTTCCCTCTCGGCACCTTCTGTCCGTTCCGGCAGGCGGGCTGTCCGTCCCAGTCCACACTGCAGCCCCCAGGATCAGCGAGCAGCACGGCTCCCTGCCTGGTGCAGGGCCTCAGCGTTCACGCTCCTTCCTACTGAGAGCCCCCCTGCCTCTCAGGGACTCTCACGACCTTGGTGTGCAGAAGGTTCTGGACAGCGACTGGGGGACGCCCTCACTGAGTTTCTCTGGAGCGCGGGCATTGGAGTGGAAAATACGCAGAACTGCTGGGGATCCTCGAAGCCGCCGGCAGCGCCCAATGCCAGTTTGTCCCATCAGGCGTTGGTCCTGACCTGCACTTGGCCACCTGCCCCCTACTTTGTAATTGAGCATTGAGGGGAAGACGCTTGAACCCATGTGAAACCTCTTTCTCCTCAAACTTTCCCTGCATGTATCAATTACATCATTGCAGCTGGGCCTTCCCCTGAGCGTGACGCCCTGGGGCGAGGCGGGTGACTTCCCACGTATGACTGTCCCCACCCGCAGCCCCTGCCCTCCGGGGCCCCCATGCACCAGGCGCTCTCTGCCCGGCCCCATCTCCCAGAGCCCTGGAGGCTCAGCCTGGGTGTCGTGTGTGCCTTGTGCTCTTAGGAATGTTACCTGTGTTTCTTCACATCTGTATTTCTTTTTTGTTTTTTGTTTTTTTTTCAGATGGAGTCTGGCACTGTTGCCCAGGCTGTAGTGCAGTGACACAATCTCGGCTCACTGCAAGTTCCGCCTTCCGGGTTCACGCCACTCTCCCACCTCAACCTCCCAAGTAGCTGGGACTACAGGCACCCGCCACCACACCCAG
>NW_022304529.1:0-3266 GCF_002776525.5 Piliocolobus tephrosceles | reverse complement strand
AAAAAAAAAAAAAAAAGATGCTGAGGCGCAAGAATCGCTTGAACCTGGGAGGCAGAGGTTGCGGTGAGCTGAGATCATGCCACTGCACTCCAGCCTAGGTGACAGAGCAAGACTCTGTTTCAAAATAATGGCCAGGGCACGGTGACTCATGCCTGTAACCCCAACACTTTGGGAGACCAAGGTGGGCGGACCACCTGAGGTCAGGAGTTCAAGACCAGCCTCACCAACACGGTGAAACCCCGTCTCTACTAAAAATACAAAAATTAGCTGGACATGGTGGCCCATGCCTGTAACCCCAGCTGTCAGGAGGCTGGGGCAGGAGAATCGCTTGAACCCGGGAGACGGAGGTGGCAGTGGGCCGAGACAGTACCACTGCACGACAGCCTGTGTGACAGAGCAAGACTCCATCTCAAAAAATAATAATACAATAAAAAAGAAATAAAAATGAAACCCTAAGCCCCCAACCAACTAAACCAGCCTCTTCTTGGCCCAGGGGACCCCAGAAACCTTGAAAGCTGAGTTCCTGGCCAGGGCTGGGTGGGAGACCAGACACGCCTACAGGCTCTCTTCCCTAAGGGATAAACAGAAAGCAGCCTTTCCAAAGACTCTTGGGCTGGTATCTGACATCAGCCAACCTTCCGCCAGGCCCTTCTCTCTTGCGGTTTCTTCAAAACAACATACAGGTATTTCTTCCTGATAAGAAACCACCAACTACGGAGTAGTTCTGGCACAGTCAGGGTTCTCGTGGCATTGTCAGGGTTTTTGTGGCGTGGTCAGGGTCTTCATGTCCGCTGGTTTGCCATTTATTTATTTATTTATTTATTTTATTTATTTACTTCTTTTGTAGAGACAGGGTCTCACTATGTTCCCCAGGCTGATCTGGAATTCCTAGGCTCAAGCAATCCTCTGCCTCAGGCTCCCAAAGTGCTGGGATTACAGGCATGAGCCACTTCGCCCAGCCTGCTTCACCTCTGACTTCAGAGGCCAAAAATTCCACCCTCAGGTCATGCTGGTGCTGCCAATTTTTGAACACAGGACCCACGGAGAGGCAGAAAGCTCAACTGTGTGCACAGGTCTCCTTTCATGAATACTTACGACCCTCCTCTAGTGTATTAAGTACGTCTGTATCAGCCACCCATTCGGTGTAAATCCCTGTTTTACTCTTCCCTCTCTTGAAGTGTCAGTTTCCAGCTTCTGGCTGGAGGCTACACTTCCTGGCCTGTTAGAATGGCCACTCTGCAAGCTGCAACCGGTTATGAGAAATAAAGCCCTCCTTTCCAAACGTATGAACCTCATCCTTCAGTTGACAAGAGAGACTGGAGAAGGATGGTGGGAAGGTCAGCGGCAGGAAGCCCAAGACCACCTGGCACTCAGAGTACAGGTCCTGGGATTATCACATGGTCCAGACACAGAGTAGAAGACTGGAATGACTTGGCAGATATCACCTCTAAGAAACTCCTCCCAGGAGAGCCCCATAAGGCAGCAGGGGCAAGGCTGGGAGGACAGTCTCCTGCCTTGTCCTAAGCCCCCAGTGTTAGGACAACAGTACTATAAAAACAGGTCTTTAAGGCCAAGCGCAGTGGCTCATGTCTGTAATCCCAGCACTTTGGGATGCCGAGGCGGGCGGATCACAAGGTCAGGCGTTCTAGACCATCCTGGCCAATGTGGTGAAACCCCGTATCTACTAAAAATACAAAAATTAGCTGGGCGTGGTGGCGGGCACCTCTAATCCCAGCTACTTGGGAGGCTGAGGCAGGAGAATCATTTGAACCTAGGAGGTGGAAGTTGCAGTGAGCTGAGACCACACCACTGCACTCCAGCCTGGGCGACAAGAGTGAAACCCTGTCTCAAAAAAAAAAACAAACCGAAAACAGGTTTTTAAAGTGAAAAGCTTCGCGTGTGGGATAGACACGCGTGTCCCACTCATATGAGGGCTCTGACCCTTCTGCTCAGACTCCTTGAGAGTCTGGCAGAAGCCGTCTCTTGGAACAATGCCCCCACACAGACCCATGTGTGGAATTCCCAGGGCTGAGACTGCAGAGATCCACCCGCAGTTCTCAGGGCATCCTATTTCTCCATGGCAGCTCTTTCCCCTCAGAGCCCCACTGGGAACTTATACAACCCAATGCCATAAAACCTACAGGAGGTTGAATGGTGGCCCCCCAAAAAAAGACAGGTCAATGTCCTAACCCCCAGGATCTCTGAACATCTTACTGGGTATCCTGGTCTTTGGAGATGTAATGATAAATCATTCTAGATTATCCAAGAGGACCCAAAATCCAATGACAAGGGTCTTCCCAAGACACAGAGAAAACAGGAAAAGGCCACAAGAAATTGGAGACAGAGAGCAATGCGGTCACAAGCCAAGGAACGGGAAGCTGGAAGAGGCAAGAGGGATTCTCCCTTAGGGCATTCGGAGAGAGTGTGGCCCCGCCAAGACCTTGGGTCTCCAGAGCTGGGAGGCAATATATGACTGTTTAAAACCACCTGGGGGCTTTTCCAAGTGAGAGCCAGTATATTCAGGGGGCAGGGGCACAGATATACTCAGATCCTGCTACCGAGCTGGAGCAAACTCACTTCAGATCATATTCACAGGGGTTGAAGTCCTGTCGCCGGCACGTGTCCTCCAGAACCTGGGGATGAGATGAAAGGACGGTGAACCGCTGAGTGCGCAGGGCTGGCGGGCACAGTGGGCCAGGCCAGCCAAGAGCACTCAGCTTCCTGGTGAGCCAGGTGGCTCTGCTCAGGCAAAGCCAAGCACAAGACCACACTATGGATGGTCCCTGCAACAGCTGCAGGCTCTCACCTGCAAACCCTGTCCATTCTCTCTGCCTTCCTCACCATCCCCTCAGTTTTGTAGGAAAACTCCACTCAGGGTTCCCCTGCAGTACAGCAACATGGGCATCTTCCTGGCACACACCCTGGCTCTCCTTCAAACCTTGTAGTTCTGCAACCTGCCTTAAACTTGCCCAGCACAGGCTACCCCTTGGCTCTGGCACGGTTCTGTACACCTGCTCCCACTGCCTGCACCTCCTCCGCCCCTCTTCTCCATGAGCCAAAGCAGTGGCCCTGGCACCAAGGGGTCCCGCGCAGCCCCTGCGAGAGCGCCCCACTTCCACACTCTGCACGCCTGGCACCAACAGCCTCCTGGCTGCACCCTTCACCTGCCCAGGCCCGGTGACCCCACGCCGTGGGCTGCTCCCGCAAACTCCGAGTCGTGTGCACCTTCAAGTCCTCACGGTTCCCCACGCAGCAGAGGCTCAGTA
>NW_022304528.1:0-6354 GCF_002776525.5 Piliocolobus tephrosceles | reverse complement strand
CTATCATGGGGAGGGGGGAGGGGGGAGGGATTGCATTGGGGAGTTATGCCTGATATAAATGATGAATTGATGGGTGCTGACGAGTTGATGGGTGCAGCACACCAACATGGCACATGTATACATATGTAACAAACCTGCACGTTATGCACATGTACCCTAGAACTTAAAGTATAATAAAAAAAAAAAAAAAGAAATGGCAATGATCCTTAGATCACTTCATGTGGTATTGGCATCATAATAATATCAAATCTTCCAATCCATGAACACAGAATGTATTTCTATTAATTTATATCTTCTTGAATTTCTTTCAGCAATGCTTTGTAATTTTCAGTGTACAAATCTTTTACCTCTCTGATTAAGTTTATTCCAAAATATATATTCTTTCTGATGTTATTTTAATAGAACTGTATTTTAATTTTTTTGTATATACTGCATATTCCTAGTGTATAGAAAACAACTTATTTGTGTGTGTTAAATTGACATTCTGCAACTTTACCTAAGTTGTTTATTGATCCTAACGTGTGTGTATGTGTGTGTGTGTGTGTGTGTAATGTTTAGGGTTTTCTACAGATAATGCCACCTGAGAATAAAGAGAATTTTACTTCTTCCTTTACATTTTTAATTATTTTATTTTATTTTATTACCTAATTTCTCTGCAAGGACTTCAATACTAGTTGAATGTAAGTTGCCGGAGAAGGTACCCTTGCCTTATTCCAGATCTTACAAGAACATCTTTCAATCTTTCACCGTTAAGTATGATGTTAACTATGTGGTATTTCTTTAATATATGGCTTTTATTATGTTGAGGTAGTTTCTTCTAATCCTAGTTTTGTTAAGTACTTTTATCATGAATGTTGAATTGTATTAAGAGCATTATGAAATGCTTTTTCTGCATCAACTGAAATGATTATGTATTATTGTATTCATTTTGTTAATGTGGTGTATTACATTGATTGATTTTCATATATTGAACTGATTCTTTTAGCCAATGCAAATTTATTTAGGTAAACTTTAAGCTCCTTCCACAATTGCCTTTTAACAATATTAAATACAACTTTGGCAACCCAATGTGGCATTTAAAATTTTAAATATGTCTCATTGCTGAAGTGTTCATGCAAAATGCCTGGTAGAGTGTTTTATGTTATAAGTGACTGGTTAATGATATCAAAATGCAATACAAATATAATACATGTACTACCTAGAGAATTACAAAATGAAAATAATTTGTAGGATTCTTTATATATACAATATAATCTCTATTTATAAAATATACTCTATGAATTATAATACTATCAAGGTACAATTTGATTAATTGTGCAATTTCTTAAACACTAGTAGTTTAACGAAAAGGAAGGCAATTCAAAATGACTTTAGTATTTATCTGGTTATAGACCTTCAGAAGGAGGTACTCTGGAGGATGGACTCAGTCCTGCTGAACATTCACTTCTTCTCTAGGGATGTGGGGAGATGTAGTGTTTGGATAAGAATGACAAGGAAACTCCCCTGTGACTACAGTGTCCTCAGTGCTATTAGAAGATAGAGAAGTTCAGGGAAGCCCCCTGGACTGCAGAAAGTAATCTATGGAGGCTATTATAGACTCCGTTTTGTCCCCTTACCCTAAAATTTACATATGTGACTGCATTTGGAGATAGGGTCTTTTAGGAGGTAAGATGAACTGAGGTCTTCGGGTGGGAGAGTGGGGCTCCATCCAATAGGACTGGTATCCTTATGAGACAATAAAAAGAAATGAGACATCTCTCCTCTCTCTCTTACTCTCCCTTCCCCCAGCCCACCCCCACCCTCACACACACACAGAAAAGGTCATGTGAGAATGTAGAGATAGCTGTCTGCAGGTCAGGAGGAGAGGCCTCACCATAAACCAACCCTGCTGGCATGTTGATATTTAAGCTTTCAACCTCCAGAAGTGTGAGAAGATAAATTTATATTGCTTAAGTCACCAAATCTGTGATATTTTGTTATGGCAGCCAAAGCAAACTAATATCAAGACTTCAGATGAGTTTCTAGGGAAGAGGGAAGGAAAGGAGGTCCTTCTCCTAGAACCATCCTCAGGGCCTGATTCCCTGGTCCCGCCTACTGGCTCATGAGATGGGGAAAGGAAGCCCGGATCAGCTGCACCACTCTCAAGTGTGAGAGACATATAAAGAGAACCTAAGATATTAAAGGTATTATTAACATCATTTCTTTGGATAGGGTCTTGCACTGTCACCCAGGATGGAGGGCAGTGGCACAATCTCTCCTCTCTGCAGCCTTGACTTCCCAGGCTCAAGTGATCCTCCCACCTCAGCCTCCTGAGTAGCCAGGACTATAGGTGTGTACCACCACACCTGGCTAATTTTGTTTATTTCTCAAAGAGACAAGGTCTCCCTATGTTGTCCAGGCTGGTCTCCAACTCCTGGGCTCAAGCAATCCTCCTGCATCAGCCTCCCAAAGTTCTAGGATTACGAGTATGAGCCACTGTGCCTAGCCCATTAACATCATTTTTGAGGATCTTGGGCCATTTGCCTCTTTAAAAGGAAGCACATAAAAACTTCGGTACCCTGTTGGTCTGAAAGAGATAACCAGAGTTGGAAACAAGAGGATAAACTCTGTTTTTTTTGCTTGAGGAAGAAGAGTTGTTCTAGGATGTGGTTGCCTTGGTGGAGGAATTTTCATCCTGAGATCCGAATACTGTGGAAGTAGCTTCTGGTCCATATGACACACTTTGGACACGAGATCTCTGAGCCATCCCAGCTAAACATACCTGAAGCCTCAGTGATCTGATAGCCCATAGGATTCCCTTATTCCCATAAGCCTCTGCTGATCTTGAAATACTAAGGTCTTTTGAAGATCATCTGTAAAGGCTCAAATTTAATATCTGCTTCAGGGAAATTTCACCTGCGATGTGTATTTTCTTTTCTAAATTCACTGGGGTTTCTTTGACCAGCCTCACCAGCCTTAACTGTCAACCACTTATTAGGAATTTTGATATCAAGTATAAACAGCTGACATTTGAAAGATTCAAAGAATCTTTCCATTTCTTCTCCTAGACCTGTAGCTTTTATTTTTCCCTGAAGCTGTCTGGCTCTTCAGAGGCAAGACTCATGCTTTTATCTACTTGACAAATTTCTCTGCATTCTCTGAACTATCTCCTTGGTCTAGACTTACTTTCCTGCAAGTCCCCTTCATTTTCTTGAGAAAGTTCATTCATTTATTTAAGTTTCTGCTGAAACACATAGGTCTATCTTTCAATCTTGCCTTTTGTGATTTCCAAAGATATATCCTTACTTTAGAAAAAATTGCTATAATACTTTATGATATCATCTTTAAGTACTTTTAAAATTATATCTTCTCTAGCTAACCCAATACTTTTTTGGTTACTTTCCTCTGAGTTTTTGTAAGAAAACATTTGTAATAAACTTTTGTTGTTATGTTATATTAAATCAGTTTTATTATAATAAGCCTTATTACTTATTATAAAATTGGCTTTTGGCAATAAGAAAGTCAACTGTAGCTGTCCATTCTGCCAGATTCCAAGAAAGCTCCAGAGACCTGAGCCTGGATATGCAATGCTGCCCATATCTTAGCATGATGTTTTCAAGACAATCCTGAGGCTAAGCTTTGTGTCATCAGCAGGGTCTTCGTGTACCTGCAGCTTTTCCAGGACTAAGAGGACCAGCTTCCCAATTTGACTTCGACAGAGGATTTCCTTAAGATGAGGGATTTTCAGTGCAAAAAATGTCCAGAAAAGTCTCAGGCAGGCAGCTGTAGAGAAGTTGGTTACTTTAGCTAGAATTCAAAGAACTCAAAGCAGCACCTGGCAGCCAGGACCAATGAACAGGGAGAGAGGGTCAAGGTGGGGGCAGAGATGATAAAGCACAACTGTCAATATTTTCATGAGACACCTAGAAATTGGTAATACTTTGACAGGCTTTATGGGAGATGGGCTGCCTATGAACTGAGGGACTGGCACATGCTTTTTACACTGTGTGCATTCCAGGGTCACCGGCTCTTCACCTGCTCACCCTGTTTAGATAAATGTCATTCTTGATTCCCTTACTTCCCTCTGACTGGCAGAACAAGCTGCCTGATGAAGGTGGAGACAGTCACAAGGTGGCCATTCTCCTTGCAGCCTGACTTTCATTTGACCCCTTCTGACTATCAGTCTCCTGGGGACACAGACCTAGCATTTCCTCTGAAGATTCAAGTTCCTAAAGGAACCCACAGTAGAAAATTTTATGGCTGAGAAACTTAAGACCCTATAGGAAAAGGCAGAGTTGGAATAATTAAGATGCTGTACACATGGCTATTAAGGATAATAGACAAGCTCACTAAGTAAGACAGTATATGCATTTTACTTAATGCTTACATAAAAGTGAGCATTTTGCAATATATTCCCATTATCATCCCTTGCTCATTGGTTTCAATTAGCTGCTGTGAATATTGTCATACATTTTTAGAAATATGCATATGAAGTACCATTTTACACCATTTTCTTGATCATCATGTCAAGCAAATCATGATCTATATTTATAATTACTGCTGACAAAATTTTTGTATTTAAGAGCAAAAATTAAGCAGGAACACCGTCATGTAACAGCAAAAGAATATCCCTAAATCACCTATAACTTGTGAGATTCCTTAAATAGTTCCCAAATAGTTTGAGCTTCCTTTGCATAGCTCCTGTGATAGCAGGGCTAAAGTTTGTGGACATCTTTTGGCCTTTCCCTTGTGCTCACAAGATAAACATCGCTCCAGCCATTCCATTCTGGAAGGAAGAATGAGGAACAGAGGAAGTAGAGAAAGCAAGAATAGCTTTTGTAATTAGGAAGCAAAGACTTTCTCCCAAATCCTCAGCAGGCATCTGCTTGATCACTAGAGTCTTCAGCTTCCCAGACTCTGCAGCAGAGGAAGAGAAGGAAGAGAGTAAAATGTTGGAATGGCTATTGAGTAACATATTCTACAGGATCTGCCATGGAGGATAGTTCAAATGGAATTTCTGACATCCTTGTTTCTAGAAATTCTTAGACACTTTCCCCTATCAGAGAGCTTCCATGGCTATGTCCTTCCATTAATTCCTGCTACCCATATCATTTGCTGCGGCCCCTCCTTTGTCTCTGAAGATTTCTTTCCCCTCTCTTTCTTCTAGTTCTAGGCCCCTCAGCCCTCTCTCCAAATGTTCTCAAAGAATTGAAAATTTCTCTCGTAGGATGACATGTCATTTTAAGCATCACTCAGTCTAGTTCACCTTGAATGGCTGAATGAATTCAGTAAGTTATTTTCTTAAACAAAAGAACAATTTTAGACCTATTACAAATGATGTTTTCTGTATAGAGAAAATTCAAACTGTACTTAACTTTTATCTTCACATTATGCATATGTACCAGAATTCATAGCTGGCATAACAGTGCTATGCCAAGGATAGTTACTATTGACAGCCCTCTAGTACAGAGAAAAACCTATACTACTGCCTGACACTTCCCAGTTTGTTCTGACTGGAGTAAATCTCTACCTCTGGGCTGTAAGCAGTTTGAGTTAGAAAGGAAGGAATGAAGGAAGAAAGAGGAAGAAGGAAGTAAAGAAGGAAGAAGGAAGGAGGGAAGAAGGAAGGAAAGAGGGAAGGAAGGAAGGACAGATGGACAATTAGGAACTGTCAGCCTATATGTATACAGTCATAACATCAAAAAAATGTTACCCTGTGTTACCGCATTTTCTAGTTTCAATAAGTTTTTGGGGAGCAGGTGGTTTTTGGTTACATGAATAAGTTCTTTAATGGTGATTGCTGAGATTTTGGTGCACCCATCACCCGAGCAGTGTACACTATATCCAATGTGTAGTCTTTTATCCCTCAGCCCGTCCCATCATTTCTCCCAAGTTCCCAAAGTCTATTGTATCATTCTTATGTCTTTGTGTCATAGCTTAGCTCCCTTGTTGCCCTTGTATTTACTCCTTTACTTCCAAAGCTAAAAAGTTAAAGCATTTTAAAACTTTAATGCATTAACATTATGTATATATGTGTATGTATGTGTGTGTAGCAGCTTATGGCTTGAATAAACTTGCTCTATCTCTTCTTAGATATTAGTTCAAGTTCTGCCAAAGGCAAAAACAAGTTCCTTTGCAACTTACCAAAACAGGGGTAAATCTAGTGAAAACCAAAAAAGGAATTTTCACTAAGTTCAAAATCAATGGGGTTAATATATCTTACTGCTTTTTCTTTTGATCTCATGGAGACTCTTTTTATCTCCCATAAATTGGACAATTGGACAATTGGACAATTCTATTAGTCAGGGTCTCTAGAGAAACAGAACCAACAGGAGAATATATATATATTTATATATATATGTGTGTATATATATA
>NW_022304527.1:0-2526 GCF_002776525.5 Piliocolobus tephrosceles | reverse complement strand
GGACGGACCACTTCGATAATAGGCGAGTCCCTATTATCGAAGTGGTCCGTCCAGGTAGCAGTTAGCTGCCTGAGTGTTGAGAGACACTGGCAAGTATGCTTACATCTTATTGGGAATTTGAGGAGGGAATTGGGGCTTAGAGTAGAAATAAGGAGCTGGATAAATTTTACCAACGTTCCCTAATTGTCTTAGCCCTTGTCACACGGATGTCTCTCTAGATTCTAGCAAGTTTCCTCCATGGGCACCCACCATTTGGGCCACTCAGAGGTAACCTGGAGGGTCAGGTGAAGTGAGTGTAGAGAAGACCTCGGGTGCCCTGGTAACTGTTCACAATGTGTTTGGGTGCGCAGGTTGTCAGGAGGGGAGTTCACTGTTAAAACGCTGAGGAGGAAAAAGAGCACTGGTCTCTGTCATTCTCAGCAGCTTCAAGCCTTAGAAAGAAGAGAAGAAAGGAGCCAGTCGTTTTAGTGCCATAAAATGAGAGCTAGGATGTCTTCTCATAACGTTTATTTCAAGGATGGTGTGTTATTCTGGAATTGGGGATGTTTCTAAACTTTTCTCCTAATTGGTTTTTAGCTGGCCATTAGTAAATAAAAATGATGAACAAAGTGATAACGGGCGGAAGATTGATTCACCAAAGCAGGCTTGTTGCCTCATAGGAGGTTGAACACAGTACTGGAAAGAGCTCAACTCGGAAAGGTCATGTTGCAAACAGCATGTAGTTTTCAAGATGGCATTTCCAGTCTTAATCCAAGGGATCGTGCGAGCTGGCAGGACATGTGGGCAGGAGTCTTTGCTTGTTGGTCTTCTCAGTTGCATCTTGCTATGAAGCTATCAGTAACACCATTTTTTGGAGATGAATGCTGAAATCTTAACAGTCATTATTGCAGTGGCTTAACCGAAGTATTTTGAAAATGAATACATTTATATACACAAAAGCTTAGAATCTTCTTTCGGTGATGGTGGTGGTGGTTTAGTCTGCAAAAGAGGAAGACCTGGGAACATTACATTACACCTGTGGGTGATGGGGAGTAAGATTAAATTGGAGAGTAAAATTAAAATGGAGGAATTAAAATTACTCAATTGGAGAGCAGGATTAAAAAGTGAGAGACATTAGCAGAAGTAGTGCTGGCTTCCTGAATCAAGGCTGTACAAAGCACACTGGGAAACCAACCTTTCAAAACAGGAATCCGGGTAATTTTCTCTATCGTTAAAACCCCGACTGTGATTCCACTACACTGAGGGATAGATTGCTGTTTGCACTGAAAGTTGGAAAAGCCTTAATGTAATATGAAAGAATAAAGTCACTAAGAGTTAGCTTGGACTCATTACGCATTTTTGTTGTTGTTGTCTAAAGAAAGACTTCATTGTACAAAGTTGAGACTTGGGAGGACAGTTACAAATATATGGGAGAATTTCCTTTTTCTCTCTCTCTCTCTCACACACACACACACACACACACACACACCCTTACATCTGCTCATGGATGGCAAAGCCCTGCAGACTTGTCACCTCTCTGGAAAGCACTTTCTCCAACAGAGCCAGTGTTTCCGGCGTGTTACCGGTGGCTTATGGGCGAATGGTGTGGCTTGATTTCTTGATGCTCTTTGCCATCTGAGTGTGTGTGTGTGTGTGTGCATATCTGTTTTGATGAGTCTTCATGGTGAAGAAAAGAAGAGCTTCATATTTCATAGGCAATGCAAGGCAGAATTATTTTTATTTGCAAAAACATTAAACTCCTGATATATCTCTGAGTCTGAATAATATGGAAACAGTGAGTAACAAGGGCAAAAGAATTCTCCAGTGAAGTGGAGAGTACTGGATTTGGAGGAAAGAGACCTCATAAGATTTTCCTATTTGCCTTTAAAGGAAGAATCTGTCTATAAATGCAGAAAGGTATAGCTCTCCAGATGTTTTGAAACAATTGGTCATGTATTAAAAAATGTAAGCTACTGTTTTGGTCTTTGAAATGGGAAATAAAATGACTTCTGATTGTTTCTGAAGCCTCAACAGGATCGACATATGTTTTCAATGACCATGGTCTAGCAGGCATTAAGTTCTAACTATAAATTATTTGTTGCAAATGGAAAATGAGTTGTCTGAAAGAGGCAAAAAGAAATCTGTTGCTGTGTATTGCTGTGCTCGTGAAATTTCAGGCTTGGGTTTGCACACCGATGGCCTTCGGTTTTCTTGCTAAAATTTCTAGTTTTGTCCTAAAGGCTGAAAAAAGTCCCAGGAGCTAGGAGCATGCTGTAGAAAGAGTTGGATCAAGGAAAATCGTGGACCACCTAGAGCGTGACACAGCTTTGGATGAAAGGGGCGTTAAATTGTGGGAATGTCGACCACAGCCTCCGGCTTTAAACCAGGCGTCATGCCTCACGTTAAAAACGAAGAAACAATGAGTGCGATTTAGTTCTGCTTCAGTAAATTTGGAACCTATATCATTTATTTTATTTGATTCAGCTTTTGTGCTCAAATATTATTCATGAGTGTATAACCACACTTTGTAGCTCAAAAATGGCTGGA
>NW_022304526.1:0-2259 GCF_002776525.5 Piliocolobus tephrosceles | reverse complement strand
AACACTTTGGGAGGCCAAGGCGAGTGGATCACTTGAGGTCAGGAGTCATGCTTACATGGTGAAATCCCATCTCTACTAAAAATACAAGAATTAGCCAGGTGTGGTGGTGTGTACCTGTAATCCCAGCTATTTGGAAGGTTGAGGCAAGACAATTGCTTGAAACTGGGAGACAAATGTTGAACTGAGCCAAGATCTTGCCACTGCACTCCAGACTGGGAGATAAAATGAGACTCCATCACAAAATATATATATATATATATATGTATATTAAGGAAGGTGTTTAAAGTTCAGTATTGTAGTACAGTATAGCAGAATTCTCTAAAATTAGCAGAACTTCAATGTAATTTCAAGGTTTTTTTTTGGTTTTTTTTTGAGACAGAGTTTTGCTCTTGTTGCCCAGGCTGGAGTGCAATGGCGTGATCTTGGCTCACAGCAACCTCTGCCTCCCAGGTTCAAGCGATTCTCCTGCCTCAGTCTTCTAAGTAGCTGGGATTACAGGCATGCGCCACCAAGCCTGGCTAATTTTGTATTTTTAGTAGGGATAGGGTTTCTCCATGTTGGTCAGGCTGGTGTGGAACTCACAACCTCATGTGATCCGCCTGCCTCGGCCTCCCAAAGTGCTGGGATGAGCCACCACACCCAGTCTGGTTTCAAGGTTTTTTAACTGTGAAAACAAATGATTAGGTATGCTTTATGCTTTTTCTTTTCTTTTCTTTTCTTTTTTTTTTTTTTTTGTTTGTTTGTTTTGAGACCGAGTCTCATTCTATCACCCAGGCTGGAGTGCAGTTGTGAAATCTCAGCTCACTGCAACCTCCGTTTTCTAGGCTCAAGCGATCCTCCCACCTCAGACTCCTGAGTAGCTGGGAATACAGCCTTGTGCCACCATGTCGGGCAATTTTTGTACTTTTAGTATTGAGAGATGGTGTTTTGTCATGTTGCCCAGGTTGGTTTCAAACTCCTGGGCTCAAGTGATCCATCCACCTCGAACTCCCAAAATGCTAGTGGTACAGGAGATAGAAAGAAATTGTTTAGGTAGATAGCAAGGGTAAAAGAGTCCCTGGCAAGGTTTCCCTTTTAACCAAAAGCAGCCTGAAAAATTGAGCTGCAAACATGGATAAGCAAACCGGAACCTTGCACTAGTGAATGCCAGAAGCTGTGCCAATAGAAAAGGGTTACCTGAGAGCCAGGTATGTTCGACATGGAGACTCCGTCCTCCCTTTCCTCATCATGCCTACATTAAAGAAATAGGCAATATGGCTGCTGGTCAGACAGAGAACCTATCTGCATAATAAAAAATTAGGGTGGGGGTGGCCAGATTTTCGCACCAACGCAAATAGCACAACTAGACCTAACCAGTTTTTTGCACTGTGTACAAATGGCGCACCTAATCCAATCAATATTTCATACCCTATGTAAGTCAGGCACCTTGCATTTCACCAGGAAACCGGCAACCCACTTCTCCAAGAACCCTCTCTGTCGCAGAGAGCTCTTTTCTCTCTTTTGCCTATAAAGTTCCACTCTGAACCTAACTGTGTGTGTGTCCATGTTCTAGTTTTCCATGCCACGATGCCACGAGGATTATAGGCATGAGCCAAGGCACCAAGCTGGTATGCTTTTTTTGGGGGGGGGACAGAGTCTTGCTCTGTCTCCCAGGCTGGAGTGCCGTGGCTCCATCTTGGCTCACTGCAGCCTCTGCCTCCCAGGTTCAAGCGATTCTCATACCTTAGCCTCCTGAGTTGCTGGGACTACAAGCGCACACCACCATACCGGCTAATTTTTGTATTTTTAGTAGAGATGAGGTTTCACCATGTTCGCCAGGCTAGTCTCAAACTCCTGACCTCAGGTGATCTACCTGCCTCAGCCTCCCAAAGTGATGGGATTACAGGCATGAGCCACCGTGACCGGCGCTGATACGCTTTTTTCATAATAACTTCAATTCTAGGAGGGTACCCACTGGTCTTTATGGGGTCTCTGTAAGGATACTGTAACCCTATGCCACCAGAATGGTGCAGACATGCTGATTTTATTAGAATGAGTTCAGTCTTCTTGGTAGACTGTTGGTATCCCAGAGGCTGACCATTCACCTCAGCTTACTAAATGTAGCTTCATGATACCAATGACTCCTTTCAGCCAGGATGCCTTTTTCTTCTCATTGAGGTAGTCGTGTCTCTTTTGCTTGTCTTATGCTATTCCAGATGATAGGTGATTATTTCTTCCATAAGTTATACCCTCCTTCTTTTCTTTTCTTTTCTTTTCTTT
>NW_022304525.1:0-3424 GCF_002776525.5 Piliocolobus tephrosceles | reverse complement strand
TGACGAGTTGATGGGTGCAGCACACCAACATGGCACAAGTATACATATGTAACAAACCTGCACGCTATGCACATGTGCCCTAGAACTTAAAGTATATTAAAAAATAAATAAATAAATAAGTAAAAAAAAAAAGTTTTCCATTTTAACTTTGAAAGAAAAATTTCTTAGCCTCTTCTGCTTTCCTCCTTCTCATTTATATTCCCTCTAGTTTGGCCTTCAGAAATTGCCAGTCTTGCAAAGGCAAGAGGGAAACATAGCAAGGAGCAGGGGGGTCTGCTTAATATCTGCCAAGATAAGGTTTGGGGAAATGTCACTTGCATAGTAATTCCAAGTAGTATGATCTCTCTTCCTGTAGCTCTTTAGATTCTCAATCCAGTCTCCTGAGAAAGACAGTAAGTAATGCTAGTGCTATGCTTCTTTATGGGTTAGATTTAGTACTTCATACTCAACTGCAGTAAGAGTCATTTACAATTCCACAGCAATGTATAATTGTTTCCTTTTCTCTGCAAAATCTCCAACACTTTCTTTGTCTTGACAATAATTTTTCTAACTGGAATGAGATAGTATCTCATTGTGGCTTTTATTTGCATTTCCCTGATGATCAGTGATGCTGAGCATTTTTTCATGTACCTGTTGGCCATTTGTATGTCTTATTCTGCGACATGCCTATTAGGATCTTTTGGCCATTTTTTATGTTGGGTTATTTGTATTTTTGCTGTTCTTTATATATTCTGTATATTAACCGCTTGTCAGGTGTATAGTTTACAAATATATTCTCCCATTCTGTAGTTGTTTCTTCAGTCTGCAAATAGTTCTATTTGCAGTACAAAAGCTTTTTAGATTGGTATAGTGCTATTAGTCTATTTTTACTTTTGTTGCCAGTGCTTTTGAGTCTTATTTAAAAAATGCTTGCCTGACCAATATCCTGACGTTCTCCTCCCATGTTTTCTTCTTGTAGTTTTATAGTTTTGGGTTTTACATTTAAGTCATTAATTCATTTTAAATTTATTTTTGTATATGGTAAGAGGCAGGAGTCTAGTCTCATTCTTCTGCAAATGGGCATCCAATTTTCCTAGGATCATTTATTGACTAGGCTGTCTTTTCCTCCATGCCTGCTCTTGGCACTTTCTTTGAAAATCAGTTGTCTGTGTGTACATGAATTTATTTCTGGGCTCTCTATTCTGTTTCATTGATCTATTTGTTTGTTTTAGACTCAGTACTATGCTGTTTTGGTTAGTATAGCTTTGTAGTATATTTTGAAGTCAGGTAGTGTGATGGCTCTAACTTTATTCCTTTTGCTCAATGTTATTTTGAAATCTTTTGTGGTTCCATATGAATTTTAGGATTGTTTTCCAATTTCTGTGAAGAATGTCACTGGTATTTTGAAAGAGATTCCATTAAATCTGTAGATCACTTTAGGTAATATGGCCATTTTAGCAATATTAATTATTCCAGTCCATGAACATAAGATACCTTTCCATTTATTTGTGTCATCTTCAATTTCTTTCATCAGTGTTTTATCATATTCAGTTCAAAAATCTTTTACCTCATTGGTTACATTTATACCTAGTTATCTTATTTTCTTCTTGTAATTATTGTAAATTGATTTTTTATGACATACTTTTTCAGATAGTTCATTATTAGCATACAGAAATACTACTAATTTTTATACATTAATTTTGTGTCCTGCAAGTTTACTAATTTGTTTATTACTTCTAACGGTTTCCTAATGAAGTATTTAGGGTTTCTATATATAAGATTGTGCTGTTTGCAAACAGTGACAATTTGACATCTTATTTTCCAATTTGGATGCCTTTTATTTCTTTCTCTTGCCTGATTGCTCTGATAAAGACTTCCAGTGCCATGTTTAATTAGAGTAGTTTAAGTGGGCATTTTTGTTTTTTCTTGATCTTAGAGAAAAAAATGTTTTCACTTTTCCCTGTTCAGTAAGATATTAGCTGTTAGTTAATCACATATGGCCTTTATTGTGTTGAGTTCATTCCTCTTATGCCTAATTTGCTGAGAGTTTTCATAATGAAGGAATACTGAGTTTTATTAAATGATTTTTCTGTGTCTATTGAAATTATCACATAATTTTTATTTATTTATTATTTGTTTTTTGACATGAGGTCTTGCTCTGTTGTCCAGGCTGGAGTACAATGGCACCATCTCAGTTTACTACAACCTCTGCCTTCCGGGTTCAAGTGATTCTCCTGCCTCAGCCTCCCAAGTAGCTGGGATTACAGATGCTTACCACCATGCCCAGCTAATTTTTGTATTTTTAGTCAAAATGGGGTTTCACCATGTTGGCCAGGCTGGTCTTGAACTCCTGACCTCAAGTGATCTGCTCACTTTGGCCTCCCAAAGTGCTGGGATTACAGGTGGAAGCCACTGTGCCTGGACAATTTTCATTTTTCTTTTAGTTAGTGCAGTGTATCACATGTACTGATTTAGGTATGTTAATTATCTTTTTGTTCCTGGGATGAATTTCACTTAGTCATAATGAATGATCTTTTTAATGTATTTTTGGACTCAGTTTAATAATATTTTGTTGAGAATTTTTGCACCAGGAGTATTGGCCTTTAATTTTCTTGTTTTATTGTGTACTTGTCCAGTTTTGAAATCAGGGTGATGCTGGCCTCATGAAATGATTTTGGAAGTATTATCTTCAGTTTTCTAGAATAGTTTGATGACAATTAGTATTATTTCTTTAAGTGTTTGATAGAATAGAATTCAGCAGTAAAGCTATCAGGGTCTGCGCTTTTCTTTGATGGAAAAATTTTTATTACTGATTTAATTTCCTCATTGATTATTGGTCTTTCATATTTTCTATTTCTTCCTACTAATCTTGGTAGGTTATATGTCTCCAGAAATTTAATTATTTCTTTTATTTTACCAAATTTGTTGGTATGTAGTTATTCATAATAGTCTCTTACGATGCTGTATATTTTTGTGATGCTGTTTGTCACAGCTCCTTTTTTATCTCTAATCTTATTTGAGTTTTCTTTATTTCTTCGGTAATCTAACAAAAGGTTTGTTGATTTTGCTTATGTTTTCAAAAAACCAACTCTCTTTTATTTATCTTACAATGCTTTTAAGTCTCTAATTTTTTTTTTTTTTTTTTTTTTTTTTTGTTTCTTCTCTGAGCTTTACTATTTTCTTCCTTCTGCCACTTTTTGGTTTAGTTTGTTCTTGTTCATCTAGATCTCTGATATCTACTTTTAGGGTGTTTATTAGAAAGCCATCTTCTTTTTCAGTGTAGGTATTTATTGCTATAATCTTCCTTTTTGAAGTGCGTTTGCTGTGTCCCATAAATTTTTTTTTTTATTATACTTTAAGTTCTAGGGTACATGTCCATAACGTGCAGGTTTGTTACGTATGTATACTTGTGCCATGTTGGTGTGCTGCACCCATCAACTCGTCA
>NW_022304524.1:0-1829 GCF_002776525.5 Piliocolobus tephrosceles | reverse complement strand
AAACCTGCACGTTATGCACATGTACCCTAGAACTTAAAGTATAATAAAAAAATAAAAATATATATAAAAAAAAAAGAAGCCAGAATAGAAGTAATAGAAATGGTATGCACACTTTCTCCTTTTTCACTGTAGCTTATTTTATCCCAAAGGAGAGAAATTAGCTATTTACAGATGAGTTGTAATAATTTCAAGTCATCAGATTATTGTATACCTGTTAAGATAATGTCATATAGGAAGAAAAATAAGACATTCGGAAACTACTAAGAGATATACATTAAAGCACATGTCAGTACAACTATATAAAAAGAAGTAAACCTTGGCTGAGTGCAGGGGCTCACGCTTATAATCCAAACACTTGAGGAGGCCAACACGGGAGGATCACTTGAGCTCAAGAGTTTCAGATCAGCCTGGGCAACAGAGATTTAGTCTCTAAAAAATAATTAAAATTAAAAAGTTAACCAAGCATGATGGTGCACCCCTATAGTCCCAACTACTCTGGAGGCTGAGGCAGGAGGATTGCTTGAGCCCAGGAGGTGGAGGTTTCATTGAATTGAGATTACGCCTAGGGACTCCAGCCTCGGTGAAAGAATGAGACCCTGTCTCAAAAACAGCAACAACAACCAAACAACAACAACAAAAAGAAAGTGAACCCATTTCATCAAATTGGCAGAGTTCCTTGTAGTGTAATTAGGAAACTATTTTCTCAGTTGCCAACACCTTCAAACATAGTATATGTAGTCCTATAGATATTTGGTTACTTTCGGTATCGCTTTTTAACACTATATATATATATATATGACAAAGTAGTAAGACCCTACTCTAGTTTAATTCAACAATCTCACATTCAATTTCACGTTTTTTAAGCCCTTGTGATATGGGAGCTGAGAGGGGAAGGGCGTGGTCATTAGCTAGGGCTCCATCCCTGGGCCTATGCCCACGAACCTAGGTGAGAACAGGCATTTCTGTTTTCCTGCCCAAATGTTGCATTCCCCAAGACCACCCTGGCCTGCCATGCCACCACTCTGTTCCAGGAGGCCATAGACCGGTGGGATAACTCAGAGTTTGGCCAGAGCCGTCAGAGGAGAGCCCGGCTGCTAAGCAGCCCAACTCCAGGGGAAAACCACCTTCCCACTCCATCTCCTCTCTGACTCACCGATCTGCTGAGAGCTACTTCCACTCAATAAAACTTTGCACTCATTATCCAAGCCCACGTGTGACCCGATTCTTCCAGTACAACAAGACAAGAAATTGCAGGATACAGAAAGCCTCTGTCCTTGCGATAAGGCAGGGGGTCTAATTGAGCTGACTAACACAAGCCGTCTATGGAAGACTAAACTAAAAGATCACCCTGAAACACACTCCCACTGGGGCTTCAGGAGCTGTAAACATTCACCCCTAGACACTGCCGTGAGGTCAGAGCCTCACAACTTGCCCATCTGCATGCTCCCCCTAGGGGTTTGAGCAGCAGGGCACTGAAGAAGGGAGCCACTGCATTGCACCTGTCCTGTGAGGGAGATAAGGGAACTTTTCCTGTTTCACTTGGTTCCTGTTTACTCTTTGGTCGGAGACCTTAAGTTAAGCATTGCTATGTGTGGCTTTATCTTGCACTTTGTCCCTGCTTATTTCATTCCTCCACTCTTCCTGTAGCTGTCTCCTCCAGGACAATGGATTGGAGGAAATGGAATTAGAGAAAATCTGCAAATTCTGAAATCACTGGTGCTGTTGTGTTCTGAACGTATGTACTATTTCTTCTTTCTTTTTTTTTTTAGGGTGTGTAGGGAAGTTGTCTCTTTTACTGTCCCACCCCTTCATATAATTGAACTCTACTA
>NW_022304523.1:0-6083 GCF_002776525.5 Piliocolobus tephrosceles | reverse complement strand
GCACTCTGGGATAGACGTCTCGCCCATCTATCCCAGAGTGCTGGGATAATTTATTATTTTTTGTAGAGACAAGGTCTTGCTATGTTGCCCAGGCTGGTCTTGAACTCCTGGCTTCAAGTAATCCTCCTGCTTCAGCATCCCAAAGTGCTGGGATTACAGGTGTGAGCCACCATGCCCAGTCCCCAACTTATTTATTTTGAGACAGAGTTTCGATCTGTCACCCAGGCTGGAGTGCAGTGGTTCACTCATTGCTCACTGCAGCCTCAACGTCCTGGGCTCAAGGGACCCTCCCGCTTCAGCCTCCCTAGTAGCTGGGACTACACATGTGCAACACCAAGTCTGGCTAATTTTTTTTGTTAGTTTTTTGTGTGTTTTTTTTTGGTAGTTTTGGTTTTTGTTTCTTTCGCCATGTTGCCCAGGCTGGTCTCGAACCCCTGGGCTCAAATGATCCACCCCACTCAGCCTCCCAAAGTGCTGGGATTACAGGTGTGAGCCACCGCACCCGGCTTCTCTTCTTTTTTTTTCTTTTTTTTTTTTTGAGATGGAGTCTTGCTCTGTTGCCTAGGCTGGAGTGCAGTGGCACAGTCTTGGCCAACATGGTGAAACCCCATCTCTACTAAAAATACAAAAATTAGCCAGGCCCAGTGGCAGGCACCTGTAATCCCAGCTACTCAGGAGGCTGAGACAGGATAATCGCTTGAACCCTGGAGGCAGAGATTGTGCCATCACGCCCGGCTAATTTTTAGAAGTTTTAGTAGAGACAGGGTTTCACCTTCCTAGCCAGGATGGTCTTGTTCTCTTTTAAACCAATCACTGCTGCCAGTGGCACTGCTGTAAGTCAACTAGCATCTGTCCCTAGAGCTGAGGGCGGGGGGTTAACTGTACCTAAACCACATGGCTGAGACCCCAGGAAGCGTTAATTTCCCCATGAGAAATCACAGCCTTGCTGGCAAGAAAAAAGGAACCAGCAAACAAAAATGTCTGTTCTGGGTTGACGTAAGGACCCTCACAGAACTCTCTGCGAGCGCGGTGGCTCACGCCTGTAATCCCAGCGCTATGGGAAACCCAAGGCAGGAGGATTGCTTGAGCCCAGGAGTTCAAGACCAGCAACTGTAATACCAGGTCCTTGGAAGGCTGAGGTGGGAGGATCACTTGAGCCCAGGAGTTTGAGGCTTTTTTTCTTTTAGACGGAGTTTCCCTCTTGTTGCCCAAGCTGGAATGCAATGGTGTGATCTCGGCTCACTGCAACCTCTGCCTCCCGGGTTCAAGGGCTTCTCCTGCCTCAGTCTCCTGAGTAGCTGGGATTACAAACGCCCACCACCACGCCCGGCTAATTTTTGTATTTTTAGTAGAGATGGGGTTTCTCCATGTGAGCCAGGATGGTCTCGAACTCCTAACCTCAGCTGATCCGCCTGCCTTGGCCTCCCAAAATGCTGGAATTACAGGTGTGAGCCACCACACCCGGACCATCTGTTTAAGTCTCTTGCCCATTTTCCTCTTGGGCTGTTAATCTTTTTCTTATCCATGTGTAGGAATTCTTTAAATAGCACAGAATTTAGCTGTTTGCCTGTGCTGTGAGTTGAAAATATTTTTCCAAACTTGTCATTTATCATTTGACTTTGCTTATTGCGTTAGTCTATTTTGTGCTGCTATAACAGAATACCTGAGACTGGGAAATGCATAATTAACAGATATGCATTGGCTCACAGCTCCGGAGAGCAAAAGGCAGCTGCAGGCCTGGAGAGGTGAGGGCGGGGTCTCTGCTTCCAAGCGGAGCCTTGAAAGTTGCGTCATCCAGGGAGGGGGGCGTGTTACTCACACGGCAGAGGGCGGAGGGGTAAGCAGCAACAGGCGCCCAGACGCACCGTTTTATACGATGATGGCATTAAATTAACTACTAACTACACATGAGGGCGAAGCCCTTTTACAAGATGAAGGCCTTTAGGCCGGGCGCGGTGGCTCAAGCCTGTAATCCCAGCACTTTGGGAGGCCGAGACGGGCGGATCACGAGGTCAGAAGATCGAGACCATCCTGGCTAACCCGGTGAAACTCCGTCTCTACTAAAAAATACAAAAAAACTAGCCGGGCGAGGTGGCGGGCGCCTGTAGTCCCAGCTACTCGGGAGGCTGAGTCAGGAGAATGGCAGGAATCCGGGAGGCGGAGCTTGCAGTGAGCTGAGATCCGGCCACTGCACTCCAGCCTGGGCGGCAGAGCGAGACTCAAAAAAAAAAAAGATGAGGGCCTTGGACCTACACGTGAGGGTGAAGCCCCTCCCGGCCTAATCACCTCTTAAAGGTCCCACCTCCTAACACTGTTACAGGCCGGGCGCGGGGGCTCACACCTGTAATCGCGCGGGGGCTCACACCTGTAATCCCAGCACTGTGGGAGGCCGAGGCGGGCAGATCACGAGGTCAGGAGATCAAGACCATCCTGGCTAACACGGTGAAACCCCGTCTCTACTAAAAATACAAAAACGTAGCCAGGCGTGGTGGCGGCACCTGTGGTCCCAGCTACTCGGGAGGCTTAGGCAGGAGAATGGCGTGAAACCGGGAGGCAGAGGTTGCAGTGAGCCGAGATCTCCTCACTGCACTCCAGTCTGGGCGACAGAGCAAGACTCCGTCTCAAAAAAAAAAAAAAGAAGAAAAGAAATAAAATAAAAATAAATCAATATGCTATATTCTGTTTACCAATATTGAATTTGTACTTTTTGCATTAATGTTAATGATTGAGATATTTCTACATTTATATATATGTGTGTGTGGTTTTTTTTTTTCTTTTTTTTTGAGACCGAGTCTCGCTCTGTCGCCCAGGCTGGAATGCAGTGGCGCGATCTGGGTTCACTGCACGCTCTGCCTTCTGGGTTCATGCCATTATCCTGCCTCAGCCTCTGGAGTAGCTGGGACCACAGGCGCCGCCACCATGCCCGGCTAGTTTTTTGTATTTTTTAGCAGAGACGGGGTTTCACCGTGTTAGCCAGGCTAGTCTTGATTTCCTGACCTTATGATCCGCCTGCCTCAGCCTCCCAAAGTGCTGGGATGACAGGCGTGAACCACCACGCCCAGCCTACATTTATATTTTTAGTGGAGTCTTTCCTGGGTTTGTGATCAGCCTTGTGCTCATGTTTTTAGAAGATTTTGTAAGTTTTTCTTCTTTTCCTATAGATTGGAACAATTTTTTTTTTTTTTTTTCCTGAGACGGAGTCTCGCTCTGTCACCCAGGCTGGAGTGCAGTGGCCGGATCTCAGCTCACTGCAAGCTCTGCCTCCCGGGTTCACGCCATTCTCCTGCCTCAGCCTCCCCAGTAGCTGGGACTACAGGCGCCGCCACCTCGCCCGGCTAGTTTTTGTAGTTTTTAGTAGAGACGGGGTTTCACCGTGTTAGCCAGGATGGTCTCGATGTCCTGACCTCATGATCCGCCCGTCTCGGCCTCCCAAAGTGCTGGGATTACAGGCTTGAGCCACCGCGCCTAGCCAGATTGGAACAATTTAAGTAGCCCTGGCATTATCTTTTCTCGAAAGGTCTGGTAACATTCCCGTCTCTTTTTTGTTTTTGAGACGGTGTCTTGCATTGTCACCCAGCCTGGAGTGCTGTGCTTGATTTTGGCTCACCACAACCTCTGCCTCCTGGATTAAAGCAATTCTCCTGCCTCTGCCTCCCAAGTAGCTGGGATCACAGGCGTGAGCCACTGCGCTTGCATAGTGCAGTGGGGTTTTTCTTGTTTTTGTTTTTGAGACAGTGTCTTGTATTGTCCCCTAGGCTGGAGTGCAGTGGAGCAATCTCGGCTCACTGCAAGCTCTGCCTCCCGGGCTCACGACATTCTCCTCCCTCAGCCTCCTGAGTAGCTGGGACTATAGGCACCCGCCACCACGCCCGCCTAATTTTTTTGTATTTTTAGTAGAGACAGGGTTTCACCGTGTTAGCCAGGATGGTCTCGATCTCCTGACCTCATGATCCATCCTCCTTGGCCTCCTAAAGTGCTGGGATGAGAGGCCTGAGCCACCGCGCCCGGCCCCTAGTACAATGGTTTCAGTTGTGTTCCTCGGGACCCTTGCTGGGGGCTATGGAAGGAAGAAATATCATGTGAATGACAGATGATATTTTATTGACACCAGTGCACACAGCTGCCACTGGAGCAATTATGTGCTTCAAAAATAACAAAACATGTAGTTGGAGTAGATTTTCAATAACATGAAATTACAAAGATTAAATTCCTGTTTTTTGTTGTTGCAGGAGTAAAAAGCTTTAAAGCCTTTTCTTGTATTTATTTCATGCTCTAGCCTTTTTTGGAGACCAAAATCTGCGCGTGGAATCACCTCCCAAACATGTATTCTGCCGTCAGAGCACCAGCAACGAATCTAAGTTGCTTCAGGCTATCACCATAACCCTTTCTCTCATCCCCAAACCTTATCTGTAAAATTTGACATTTGCTCATCAGAAGACAATTCCTGATTCTGGGCTTCTTATCTGTGCTGTTCTCCCCTGCAGGGAGAGGGCTGCCTGTCTTTGGTTACTCCTGGAGTGGAGTGAATGTGATTATTAAGCATAAGGATGAAAGCAAGATGGGGAGGCGGAGCATCAGATCCACACTCAGATTTTGCAAAATCAAAACAACAGTTACAACAGAAGCCTCTATCTTTTAGAACAACGTGCTGTGTATTAACGGGCTATTTTCTCATCTTCCCTTGTGGGAAAGCTCACTCAGAGAAACCCTAACACACAACCAAAAAGCCTCTGGTTACAAGTGACCTTTGCAAGGTATTCTGTTTTCAAAGGAAGGGGTTTCAGAATCATAGAAGATGGAAGACATCTGAATTGGAACTCACCCCCGCACCCTAACCCCGGGAAAGAGGGAGGGGATCAAGATTACTGCCGGCCAGGCGTGGTGGCTCACGCCTGTAATCCCAGCACTTTGGGAGACCGAGATGGGTGGATCACCTGAGGTCAGGAGTTCGAGACCAGCCTGGTCAACATGTTGAAACCCCATCTCTACTAAAAATACAAAAATTAGCCTGGCGTGGTGGCGGGTGCCTGTAGTCCCAGCTACTCGGGAGGCTGAGGCAGGAGAATCGCTTGAACCCGGAGGCGGAGTTTGCAGTGAGCTGAGAGCTCACTATTGTACTCCAGCCTGAGCGACAGAGTGAGACTCCTCAAAAAAAAAAAAAAAAAAAAAAAGAGAGAGAGAGACAGAGAAAGAGAGGAGAATATTAGCCCCTCCGTGTTCCTCCAAATGGCAGAAACTAAATTCCCAAGGGGCAAATCGACCAAGGCTGATCCACTCCCCACGACATTGCCCTACTCCAACCCCACCGCCCTCAACCATCCTCCCTGCCTTCCAGGGGAATTAGGAACCGAACAGAACTCCATCGCAGCCAGTCTTGGTTACCCACTGATTTAATCTCTGATTTCCACTCTGAGGAGAAAGTATATGAATTATTATAAAACCATCTGTTCCCTCTCTTTTCTGCAAAGGCAAGAACCCAGGGCTGGGTAATAATACTGATGGCATTACAAGAAGTCTCTAGCTCACTGGTGTCTCCCTCCCCCCTTCCCCCAACAGTGCCTAATTTGAAGATTTTCTTTAAAAAAAAAAAGACCTTAACGCCCCCAACTAATGTTTTTCGAACAGTAATAATTATCAATTCCAAACAAAAAGTTAGCCACATGTGTCTGTGTGTGTGTCTCTTCCAGGCTTTTCATTTCAATAGATCTGCTAATTAAAAGCTATAATTTAACAAATAATGACCTAACCATTTCACTTTGAAATCAAACAAAAACCTACCACTAAAATGTTGGACTAGATAAAGATAATGAATCCGGGTGCCATTCACACTCGGGCTGGGCCCAGGCTGGCCCCCTTCCAGCAACGGGCCTGCGCCGTGATTAGCAGAAATAGCTTTTCCAGCCATTTGGAGCAAACTCACTACAGGGAGGATAAGTGAGCAATTTAGGAGTCTAAGAGTCTTTTTGGACCCACTCCCACTGCTGATGGAGCATTTATCTCTCCCCTGCCCTCGTTCATTGACACTTGGTCAATTTCATTTTCTCCCCGCCCTCTTTGGCCCCTGGGGGAGAAAGTTATTTCTT
>NW_022304522.1:0-4148 GCF_002776525.5 Piliocolobus tephrosceles | reverse complement strand
TTCTAGATTGATAGCAGTCACTCGAGTCATAAATAATAAATTAATAAGATTAAATTATACTTATTGGGACATAGTGATCAGTATCAACACAAATCAGTTAAGCAGAAAAACAATTATTTGGACTGGGCAACATAAAGAACAGTTTTGGTAGGATTCATCTTCTCTTATTGTATTGACTGATGTTATTTGTTGTATGATATTTTGATTACCTGATATTATGTTAGCTAAAGGGATTTCATATTAATTTTATGAAATGTGAACTTTAACTTTTAGTTTACTTTATGACTCAGTATTGAACTTCTAAACCCTTTCTAGTAGTTTTTAACCTCTGTGTCTTCTATGCTTTTCTGATAAATATGCTGTATGGAACATAAATAGGAGTTGAGAATCCTTTTGTCTTTTCAATGACTCTGCTTTAAGTTGCCTTCTTTGAAGAATATTAATGTTAGCTTATCCCTACCTGACAATTAATTGCTATTCCCACACACTATGGGTTCACAGCTTTTTTCCTTTTTTATTGCCAGTGTATTTTAATGTTTTTATTTTTAATTGGTATGGAGAGAGGGAGTGAAGATAGTTTTAAGTGGATACACTTTTCCTTTAATGAAGGCAAGCCATAGATGGGTGATAAAGAGAAAAGAGGTAGGCTTTGGATTCACAAAAGACTGGATTTAATTCCTAGCTTTCTTACTTGCTAGGTGTGTGACCTTGGGAATCTTATTTACCACCACACATGTTGTCATATATGAAAAGTAGGAGAATACATCCTTCAAAGTTGGCTGTGCATAAGTAAGGAAGTTATATATGGCATTTAATTCAGTGCCTAGCACATGCTTCTTGGCATCATTAACTGAAACTCCTATGACTACTATTCTTACCATTATTATTAATATTACTGCTTTCAGCATGCAGAGAGCTCTTATTTCTCTTACCCCCTAGCTGATTTTCTATTACAGCATATCAGTCTAGGGAAGCTGTAAGGAAATCTTCACTTAAACCTTTGTCCACTTCAGATAAGTGACACTAGCATTGTTTCTTGCCCATTAAAGGACTTTAAATTAATGTCTTCTACTATGCAATACCCCACTGAGATAAGAGGTTTCCTTGTTGTCCCTTCCTTTAAACCTTGTTGGTATTTTGCAAAGATGAACACTTAAGCACCCAAGATGCTTATGTGTTTTAATGCATGTAAATGTTTAATTCTGCAAGGACAGGCAAGATGTTAAATTGATAAAGTATATTAAATTAGCTTTTAAAATAAGTTTATTCCAGTTCCTAAGGGAGAAATTATCTCTGTCATTTTAGAAATGCTCTCATACTTGCTGTATGTTGTGGATCAGCAAGTATAGTCAGCCTTCTACTTGAGCAAAATATTGACGTATCTTCCAAAGATCTATCTGGACAGACGGCCAGAGAGTATGCGGTTTCTAGTCATCATAATGTGTAAGTGCTTACATTAAAAGGCTAGTTAATGCTAAATTGAGGATTAAAGTAATTATAACAATCGCATCTTACATATAAGGTGACATGTCATAGTGTGGTTCAGGTAGTTTTAGAGTGGCAGTCAGTTAGTCCCCTTCATCAGTGAGAAATCAGACAAAAAGCAAGACAAGTTAGAGGTACCAACGGGTGCAGGATTCTTTATCTCAGGACTTTTAGACCTTGATGCTTAGAATCCCAACATTGTTCATTTCATCCAAGTATAACACCTATGCATGGGATTAAAGAATAGTGTCATATCTTTGATTGTTCTGATTACTTATTTGGGTCTTGAAATGTCCAGTTTAACAGAAAGCCTTGGACTGTCTTCTGGGTATTATCTCTGACATACTCCTTGAATTTTTCAATAACTGAAGGGGTTCACTAAATCCAAGGAAGACAGTCCCTTTTATCAAGTCAGAAGGAGGAGGGAAAAAAAGGACATTCTGGTCATTCTGATGTTTCACTTGTTCCTGTTGCTACATTGTTGCCCTTCAAATGGTCCTGCTGCCTGGTAATGGTTGATCTTTGACACAGAGATGCCCTTAGTGATTCAGAGTCCTCAAGTCTTCATGGCAAGTCATACAGTGACTTTGAAGTTACAACGTTTGTATGTTCCCATACCTATGCTTGTTTGCTCAGCCATTGTTCCCAAAGCACTAGCACCCTGCTCTGGCCGCTGAGCATCCTGCCTTTATCCGCAGACAAAGTGAGCAAATTGACCCTTCCCCCCATATTCAGAACCTAATGTGGAACCCGCATCTTAGCCAAGAATTAGCTGACACCTTCATGGTACGAGATCCTTTGAGGCCGTGTCGGTCTTTTCTTTAGCAGATATTAATTGAACTTGTTCTAAAGGGTCAGAGGGGTTCAAATAATATGGCAGAAAAAGATCAGTGTTTGTTTCTTCTTCTTTGCTACCAGATCTGTACTGTGAGGCAACTTTATATCCTGTAGAGAGCCTTAGGCAGTAGAAAGTTCCATAGGAACCTTCCCTGAGCAGTGGCTCCCAGTTGTGGTTGGCCCCTTGAGTGATCTATTTTACATGATAATGAAAATCATCCAAGCTATTTTCATCTGTTGCTGAAGATTTTAAAATATTTTCAAATTCTACCTCACAGGAAGCCATTGAAGAGAATTCTCAGAATCTCAAGTAGG
This sequence comes from Piliocolobus tephrosceles, assembly GCF_002776525.5. Taxonomy (NCBI): domain Eukaryota; kingdom Metazoa; phylum Chordata; class Mammalia; order Primates; family Cercopithecidae; genus Piliocolobus; species Piliocolobus tephrosceles. Next base: position 1,511 of record NW_022304522.1, on the reverse strand, counting down.
TTAGTTGGACTTAATGGAGCCATGCCCTGTCCATGACTCATCACTAATCATGTGTAAAAGTAGGGCTTTGTGCTTGCTTCAGCAGCACATATCCTCAAATGGGAACAATACAGAGAAAATTAGCATGGCTTCTGCATAAGGAAGCAGCACAAATTTTTGAAGCATTCTATATTTTGGGCAGTCACTGGAAGGTCATTTGATTATTTGCTGACTAGCTCTAAGGAAGCAGTGTAAATCAAAGCAACATGGGTGCCACCAAAATATTGAAATTGTGATTTGCACTAAAAAAATACTCATGTAAGATGGTCTGTGAGATGACTTGGAGCTGAATAACATGTTCAGGGCAAAATATATTGTTAGTATGTATGTCAAAAATTAGAGAATGTCAACTTGCAACTTCTTCATGGAAACTAAAAAAATTTGAACACCAATATAAAGCACTATCCTAACAAACATCTGCTGGCTCAGAGTTGGAGTCGGTAGAGAAGGATCATTGGTCCAAGCCAGGTCTTAACATCTATTGGTTTTTCTGCCCTTGGTGTGATTGGTCAACGGCATAATAGTGGACAATCACATTAGCTACTTTAATGAGATATTTATGAGTAAATTTAGTTACAAACTATGACATAGGTGGGATGTCCTGAATTATAAGCCACAAGGAGCAGAACAACTAAGAAGCAGAATTAGGACTTAATAACATTTTCTGAAAACTACAACATTTGCATATTAGAATCTACGAACAAAATACACACTGGGTTTTACTTGGGATTCCGAGATAATTTCAGTCATGAAGTTTAGGAACAGATTATTCCATTGCTTTACTATTTCTCTGAGCATTTAAAAAATGTTATCTTGTTAAATCATTATAACAACCTAGTGAAATAAGGCAGCAAAGCCCTCACTTTGTAGAAGACATTGAGCCTAAGAGAAGCAAGTAGTCCAAAAAACAAATAGCTGTTCATTATGGAACCAGGACTTAAGCAGAGTTGGAACACTTTCTATTATGTCATGCTAATGCAAGCTAATTTACTGGGTCACAGTGCTCTCGATTTGTGAGCATTTCACCTTATATTTCTTTTCTTCTTTAATTAGAAGCTTCAAGAGAAGTTTATAGAATGTACTCATAAGTGGATGGGATAATACTGTTAAGTTCTGATATTATCATATTGTTTGAAATACTCTAAGAATTTTATATTTGCTAAGTTTTTTATATCAGTATTAAAATAGTAATTTGGTTTATTACATTTTTATATGTAGAATTTGCCAATTACTTTCTGACTACAAAGAAAAACAGATGCTAAAAATGTCTTCTGAAAACAGCAATCCAGGTAACACTTGTGATAGTGAATACCGTTAGGTCGGTCATCCCCAATCTCTCTGGCATCAGGGACCGGTTTTGTGGAAGACAGTCTTTCCATGGGCTGGGGGAAGGTGGGGATGGCTTCAGGATTATTCAATCATGTGACGTTTATTGTGCTACTTTATTTATATTATGATTACATTGTAATATA
>NW_022304520.1:0-3088 GCF_002776525.5 Piliocolobus tephrosceles | reverse complement strand
CTTTCACATTTTAATTTTAAAACTCTTTTCTAATTGCTGATGCTGTACAATCGGTTTCATCTATTGAAGTATTTTCTTCATTTGACACATTTGCCACATCTAAGTGTCAATTTTTGAAAAAAAGTAAATGGGCCTTGGGGGTTTTCAAACAATTTTATCACCATAATACCAAGGTAACAATTTATTTTTCAATTATTTCAGACAAGGAAAGTGCCCTTAAGAAAAAACCCACGATATCCATGCATCCTATCAGAAAAGACGCATCCATCGGTATGACAATGGTAGTTTTATAGCTGTGTACACCAGTCATCGAAGTTAAAGACCTGGTAATGGCTTTAGTTAGTAATGACACACAGTCACCTGAGTGTAATTAGGCTGGCATTATGTGCTTTCAAAGCAAAAAAAATTTTGATACTTCGAATTCAGTGAATAAAGTGACCTGTGTTCTAAACCAGAACATGAGATCTTTAAAATAGAACAAGTGCATAGACATTGCTCATGCTCAGACTTTGAATGATATTGATATCATCACAATTAATGGAATAACTCTGCAGTAGGGATCTTACAAAAGGGAAAAAATCTGTGTCTGCAGGAGATAATGTGTATGCAAATGTCAATCGAGAAAAATGACGAGACAAGTCTCAATCATTTTAGGAGATTTATTTGCCAGAGTTAAGGACATGCACCTGGGGGAAAGGTGTATATCTTTCTCCAAAGATGATTTTTTCTAAATTTAAAGGGGGAAAGGGTGGGATATTGAGAAGTACACAATTTTCATGTAAAAGGTGGGTAGAAAAAAATAGCCATTCATGCATTTTTCTGGCTGAGTGAATCTGGATTTTGTTTACATGAGATGACATAAACAAATGAGGTAGAGGAATAATGCAGGAAAGCTGCATTTTATATAAGACAACATAGGCAAAATGGGGCAGGGAAACAAGCGGATATGCATTTGTGTCTGGTGAACTGGGGATGACTGCACCTGGAAAGACAAGCTATCAGTTTGCATTGCCATGGTGTAATTTTAACAGCTCATGAGGAATTTCCTTGTGGGCAAAATATGGGGGAGGCATGTAGCTTTTCCTCTTGTAGCCATATTATTTAGGAACCAGAAGGGGAGGCAGGTTTGTGTGACCCTGTTCCCAGCTTGATTTGTCCCTTTGGTTAAATGAGTTTGAATTGCCAAAATTTAATTTCCTTTCACACAAGTAACATTGGAAAGATTTCAACTGGGGTCTACCACTGAATGGTTGGTCTAGGATTCAAAGGTGGTGAAATGAATGTATAGATGTATGTTGGTAAATCATTAAGAGCTTTTAATCTTAGTCTCTAAAGTAGAACTCTCTCATTCTGGAGGATCCCTTTGAATGTAATGATTTGGGAGAAGATTGCACTCACAGTTCCACAATGACTCAGTGTTTGTTAACTCAGAGTGGAAAGAAACCCTACGTCAGCAAACAGTGTGGAAAATCCCTTAGTAATCAGTTGTCCCCTAAACCACATAGACAAATTCATACTAAAGGTAAATTGTATCAATGTAACATATGTGAAAAGGCCTATACTAATTGCTTTCACCTTAGACGGCACAAGATGACTCACACTGGAGAGAGGCCACCTGCATGTAATCTATATGGAAAATCCTTTACTCAGTGTTCTTACCTTAGAAGACATGAGAAAACTCACATGGGAGAGAGACCATATAAGTGTCATCAGTGTGGGAAAGGCTTTATTCAATCCTTTAACCCTCAAAGACATGAGAGAACTCACCTTGGATAAAAGCGTTATGAATGTGATAAAAGTGGGAAAGTCTTTAGTCAAAGCTCTGGCTTTAGAGGACACAAAAGAATTCAGACTGAAGAGAAACCACATGCTTGCCTTCTATGTGGGAAAGCCTTCAGTCTATCTTCTGACCTTAGATGATATGAGAGAACATGCACTGGAGAAAAGCCATATGAATGCCATTTACGTGGGAAAGCCTCCAGTCCATGTACTAATCTTAAATAACATCAGAAAATTCACCCTGGAGAGAAAATCATAAATGTCTTCAGAACGTATTCTGACTTTAGATGACATGGTATTAGGAATGACGAATGTAAGGAATATGGAAGAGACTTCAGCTGTAGTTATAACATCTAAACATGCCAAAGGACTCACATTTTGAAGAATTGCTGTAATCAACATGGACGTTACTTCAGTTACCTTTATTCTTCAGTCCACATCAATAAATTCATATGGAAGAGAAATTGTATGACATGTGTGTACCAAAGACTTGTGAGTGATCTGATCATAAATGACATGAGAGAGCTGAAACTGTCAACATAATAAACTAAATGTCTTCAGCAACAGTTTTAATAACTTAAAATGTGTGGGACTTTCAGGTAGAGAATCTCTAGCTCTGCGTTCAGTGTGAAAATGTTTTTATGTGCCATTTGTTGCCAAATAACGTAAGAAAACTTTACTTGGATGAACCCTTTAATTGTATTTTCTGTGAATAAACATTCAGCCAAGCGCTAGGCTTGATGTTCACAAGAAAGCACAGTGATAAAATGCTGCTAAAATGGAAAATAAGAGAGGAAATCCTTTATAAGCTAAATAAGAAGGGAAAGTCTTTCCAAGGGCAATGAATTCTCTTGGAATACCAAACACTTCTTACTGGAGAAGTTATGCCTTGAAAAATCATGAGAAATCCTTTCTTCACAGAGTAACACTTGTGGCACATGTGAGATTTCACACTGGACAAAACACGGTTAGCATCTTGAAAGGAGAAGATTCTTTAGTGGTAATTCATTTCTTAGTTGACACTAAGTTTCTCACATTGAGGAGCTATCAAACTTGAAAATCTGTGGAGAAACCTGATACATTTCTCATCAGAAAAGTGAGTCAAGAAGGGCGACCTCTAGAAAAAACTCTTAACACTTAGTTTAGCAAAATAATTCAGAAATTTGAGAAAATGTCTATTCATAAAAATGCAGCACATGAATGTATAATAGCAAAGTGACCTGGGCATAAATTGAATGCAGAATTATATAAGAAATCTCATTAAACATTTCCAAAAGATCAATATTTACAAATATTGAAAGAATACAAT
>NW_022304519.1:0-2799 GCF_002776525.5 Piliocolobus tephrosceles | reverse complement strand
CCATGAGCTTGTGCAAAAATTGCGTACATACATATAGTTGCACATATAATAATAAAAAAAAAATAAAATAAAACAGGAAATGTGTACACATATATATATATATATATAAGGGAGAAATTAAAGCACAATATTAAACAGTATGGCTACCAACCATATGTCTTATATTAACAATTGTTTATTAATATAATCATAACGTAGGTGCACTTATAACTCAAAATGTATACATAAATACCTACACAATTTATATATATATAGGCTAGATTAAAGCAAAACCGCATATGTGTACATACATAAACACATACACAAAAAAAAAAAAAAAAAAAAAAAAAATAATTAAGTTAATTTAATAAAAGCAAGCAAAAACATAACAAAATTAAACATGTCTTTTACTAATACATATGCATATATATATGTATATATACACTTATATATTTTATTTATATATTTATTTATTTATATATCTGTTTACGTGTTTAAGCTTTTTAACATGTGTGATAAAAAAAAAAAAAATCCTTATTGAAAAGCAACATAAAAAATTAACAAAAAACAAAAGATTTATAAAATAAAATATTAAGTAAATTTTTCTACAACTTTAAACACATTACAATTTCTAAAATTATAAAAGCACGCTTGTATTTGCATATGCGCAAAAATGTATATGTATAAACAGAAAAAAACATAATAAGAGGAGTCTGTTAAAAAAAAAAAAATCAAGCGAATAATTAAAATTAATACAAGCAAATAAATGAGCACATGCTTATTTAATCAAAATATATGCAAATCACATTCAGAAAAATGTAAAAGTACCCAAAAAATGATTTAAAAAACCTTAGAAAAAAAAAAAAAAAAAAAAAAAAAAAAGAGAAAGAGATAGAGAGAAACGTAAGACCTGCATTTTAGTGCAAACAAACAAAAAAAAAAATTTTAAACATAAAGATATCTAAGTATATATTTAAAGAAAAAGAACCATTAAAAAAAAAAGAATTTTATAGTAATGTAATTTAAAAACATTTTTATTTTTATCCACTTTATAATTGATATTATACAACGTGCTCATATAAAAAAAATATAATATTTATTTATAAATATATAGCTTTTTGGTTGTATATTTTATGAGATATAAGGCATATTAGCTTAATCTGAAACTATACGTAGTCCACTAACAACTAATATACTTATGTACATTTATATATATATTAAAAATAAATATATCAAAAAAGGTGTACATGCTACCATTTGTAACGTCGATTTTACGTAAAATTATGACTTCCTGTAATTATACATTTTCTTTTTTAATTTATATTTTTATCTAACAATTATTATATTTTAGTTTTTTTTTTTTTTGCGTACACATAAAAAAAAAGAAAAAAAAAAATACATGATACATTGTAGATATACATACACACATTTGTATGTATACATTTTTCAAAAGGAGGCGGACACTAGTCTATAATTTTTTTTAAATACAAATTATAATATTTTAATTTTTAAACTTAAAAATGAAATGATGCCATAACGCTAGAATATCAAAACGTATACACATGCACGCGTATAAAAATATATATAAATAAATTAAATTAATTTTGAACATAAATAGAAGGAACAAAAAATAATAAAATTTATATGCATTTCAAAAACGCTTAAGTATGTATTCATTATTTTTTAAAATGTATGTATGTATGTATGTATGTATGTTTTTTTTTTTTTTTTTTTTTTTTTTACTTTAATTGAAAAAATAATATAAGTTAGTGTAGTATATAGTATGCCTCATTTGTATCGTGTCTAGTATATTATGTTATATTAAATTACTTTATTTTTTTTATACCCATATATTTAATTATACATTTTTTTCATTATTCACATGGATCGTTATAAAAAAATCTATTCGTACATTTAAAATGAAAGTTATGTATACATATATAATGATTTTTTTTTTTTTTTTGTGTTTATTCATCATAATATTATGTTATTTGAATACAAGTAAATTTTCATAATATAAAATAAATATGACTATTTAACGCATGAATATATATATATATACATAAATAAACAGCCTTTCTAAGTATATATTTTATTTGTCTACATGATATGAATTGGAACTTATTACCAATATTATTCTGTGTTTAATTTCAAAAATTAAAAAAAAGCAATAATCAGAAAAAAAATAAATAATAAAAAAAACTTCAATAAAAAAATCGTATAAAATGGATGATAATATGTATGAATAAACAAAAAAGAAAAAAAGAAGTAACACTTGAAATGACAAAGATATTCATTTTTATAAAATTTAGAACATGGTGTTTATATGCATATATATAAATTTGTATATATAGCTACGTCTCCAATAAATTATTACTTTCACATATATAAAAATAATGTAAACTATTTACGCAACAGTTTAATGTTTACAATATGTAAATAGGTGAATAATGAATTGTACTGGCTTATAAAACAAATTAGGTAGTAATAATTTAATTTGTACTCGAATATATATATATATACTCATATGTATGTATAATTTTTTCTTAGAGTAAAGATGAAAATTACAGGTTCTTTAAAAACATTAGTGAATAATGTCTTGAAAAGCAATTTTGTTAATTGTAACAATAAGGAAGAAATTTCTAACAACATTTCAAACATTATTAAAAATCACTTAAAAAGTAAACAAACAAACAACAAAAAATATAAACAAATAAGCAAATAAACAAATAGACGAAGTAATAATAAGAACACTAGTCATGTATGTTATATTATAACATATTCAAAATAAATAATTTCGTTTTTTTTTTTTTTTTTTTT
>NW_022304518.1:0-4840 GCF_002776525.5 Piliocolobus tephrosceles | reverse complement strand
GACTACAGGCGCCCGCCACCTCGCCCAGCTAGTTTTTGTATTTTTAGTAGAGACGGGGTTTCACCGTGTTAGCCAGGATGGTCTCGATCTCCTGACCTCGTGATCCGCCCGTCTCGGCCTCCCAAAGTGCTGGGATTACAGGTTTGAGCCACCGCGCCCGGCCCATAATTTCTTGAATATGGCACCAAAGGCACAGGCAAGAGAAGCAAAAATAGACAAGAGGGACTACATCAACCTAAAAAGCTTCTGCCCAGCAAAGGAAACAACCAGCAGAGTGAAAGGCAATCTACTGACTGGGAGAAAATATTTGCAAACCATATACGCAATAAGAAGTTAATATTCGGCCGGTCACGGTGGCTCACGCCTGTAATCCCAGTACTTTGGGAGGTTGAAGAGGGTGGATTCACGAGGTCAGGAGATCGAGACTATCCTGGCCAACGTGTTGAAACCTTGTCTCTACTAAAAAGTACAAAAATTAGCTGGGCATGGTGGCACGTGCCTGTAATCCCAGCTAGGAGGCTGAAGCAGGAGAATCGCTTGAACCCGGGAGTCGGAGGTTGCAGTGAGCCAAGATTGTGCCACTGCACTCCAGCCTGGGTAACAACAGTGAAACTCCATCTCAAAAAATAAACAAATAGGCCGGGCTCGGTGGCTCACACCTGTAATCCCAGCACTTTGGGAGGCTGAGGCAGGCGGATCATCTGAGGTTGGGAGTTCAAGACCAGCTTGGCCAACATGGTGAAACTCTGTCTCTACTAAATAATACAAAAATTAGCCAGGTGTGGTGGCGGGCACCTGTAATCTCAGCTACTTGGGAGGCTGAGGCAGGGAGAATTGCTTGAACCCGGGAGTTGGAGGTTACAGTGGGCCGAGATCACGCCACTGCACTCCAGCCTGGGCAACAGAGCAAGACTCCATCTCAAACAAAAAATAAAAAATAAACAAATAAAAAGAGGCCGGGCACGGTGGCTCATACCTGTAATCCCAGCACTTTGGGAGGCCAAGACGGGCAGATCACAAGGTCAGGAGTTCAAGACCAACCTGGCCAACATGGTGAAACCCTGTCTCTACTAAAAATATGAAAATTAGCTGAGTGTGGTGGTGGACACCTGTAACCCCAGCTACTCAGGAAGCTGAGGCAGGAGAATCATTTGAACCAGGGAGGCAGAGGTTGCAGTGAGCCAAGATCTCGCCATTGCATTCCAGCCTGGGCGAGACTCCGTCTCAAAAAATAAAAATAAAAAATAGGCAAAGGACTTGAATAGACATTCCTCCAAAAATGACATGCAAGTGGCCAACAAGAACAGGAAAAAGTGCTCAACATCACTGATCATCAGAGAAATGCAAATCAAAACCACAATGAGTCATCACCTTATACCTGTTAGGACTGCCATTATAGAAAAAAAAAAAAAGACAACAGTGTTGGCAAGGATGTGGAGAAGTTGAACCCTTGTGCATGGTTAGTGGTCATGTTAAATAGTGCAGCTGCTACAGAAAACAGTATGGAGGTTTCTCAAAAAATTAAAAATAGAACTACCATATGATCCAGGAATCCCACTTGCAGGTATTTTTCCAAAAGAACTGAAATCAGGATCTCCAAGAGATGTATGAACTCCCATATAGATTCCATCATTATTCACAATAGCGAAGCGGTAGAAACAACCTAAATGTCCATCCACAGATGAATGGATAAACAACATATGGTGTGTACACATGATGGAATATTATTTAGCCATCAAAAGAAAGAAAGCCTGTCATGTGCTGCCACATGGGTGAACTTTAATGACTTTATGCTAAATGAAACAAACCAGTCACAGGACAAATACTGCATGATTCCATTTATATGAGGAATCCAAAGTAGAAACAGAAAGTAGAATAAATTTTTTTTAAAAAGACAAAAAAATTTTTAAGTAGAAAAAAGAAAGAAAAAAAAAAATAGTAGAATGAGCCAGGCGCGGTGACTCACGCCTGTAATCCCAGCATTTTGGGAGGCCGAGGAGGGTGAATCACCTGAGGTCGGGAGTTTGAGACCAGCCTGACCAACATGGAGAAACCCTGTCTCTACTAAAAAGACAAAATTAGTCAGGCGCATGCCTGTAATCCCAGCTACTTGGGAAGCTGAGGCAAGAGAATCACTTGAACCTAGGAGGCGGAGATTAAGGTGAGCCGAGATCGCGCCATTGCACTCCAGCCTGGGCAACAAGAGCACAACTCTGTCCCCCCAAAAAAGAAAAATAGTAGAATGGGGGTTTCCAGGGACTAAGGGGCAGTGGGGAACAGAGAGTTGCAGTTCAATGGGTATAGAGTTTCAGTCACACAGATAAAGACGTCGGGAGGTCTTCTGCACGTCATGGTTATAGTTATAGTTAACAATACTTTAGTGTGCACTTAAAAATTTAAGAGGAGCCAGGGCCATGGTTCATGCCTGCAATCCCAGCACTCTGGGAGGCCAAGGCGGGCAGATCACAAGGTCAGGAGTTCGAGACCAGCCTGACCAAAATAGTGAAACCCTGTCTCTACTAAAAATACAAAAAATTAGCTGGCCGTGGTGGCGGGCGCCTGTAATCCTAGCTACTGGGGAGGCTGGGGCAGGAGAATCGCTTGAACCCGAGAGGTGGAGGTTGCAGTGAGCTGAGATCCCACCACTGCACACCAGCCCTGGCGACAATGCGAGACTCTGTCTCAAAAAAAATAAAAGATACACACATACACACACACATAATATATATTACATATATATTATACATACATACATACATATATATGTATTAGCTGGGTGTGGTGGCGCATGCCTGTAGTCCTAGCTACTCAAGAGGCTGAGGCAGGAGGACTGCTTGAACCTAGAAGTTCAAAGTTACAATGACCTATGATTTCATCATTACACTTCAATCTGGGTGACAGAGTGAGACCCTTTCTCAAAAAAAAAAAAAAAGGCCGGGTGCGGTGGCTCACGCCTGTAATCCTAGCACTTGGAGAAGCCAAGGTGGGTGGATTGCCTGAGCTCAGGAGTTCAAAATCAGCCTAGGCAACATCATGAAACCGTGTCTCTACTAAAGTACAAAAATTAGCAGGGCGCAGGGCCGGACGCTGTGGCTCACGCCTGTAACCCCAGCACTTTGGGAGGCCGAGGCGGATGGATCATGAGGTCAGGAGATCGAGACCATCCTGGCTAACATGGTGAAACCCCGTCTCTACTGAAAACACACACAAAAAATAGCCGGGCAGTGGTGGGCGCCTGTAGTCCCAGCTACTCGGGAGGCTGAGGCAGGAGAATGGCATAAACCCAGAAGGTGGAGCTTGCAGTGAGCCCAGATCACACCACTGCACTCTAGTCTGGGTGATACAGCGAGACTCTGTTTCAAAAAAAAAAAGAAAAATAAAAATTAGCCAGGCATGTTGGCGGCCACCTCTAGTCCCAGCTACTTGGGAGGCTGAGGCTGGAGAATCGCTTGAACCTGGGAGGCAGAAGTTGCAGTGAGCTGAGATCACGCCACTGCACTCCAGCCTGGGTGACAGAGCGAGGCTCTGTCCCAAAAAAAAAAAAAAGTACATCTTCAATTTAAATAGCTTTAGTTTTGTGGGAAAAACCATGAACCACAGTGTGCCTGTCCCTATTTCTTACCCTTGTTCCCTTTTACTCCCTCCCGAAGAATTTCTCACCACACCAGGCCTTTGTGCTCTGGGACTCTTCCTTCTCTGCCCTCCCCACTCTCTCCCCTGCTGCCTGTGCACCCGCATCTAAACAGACCTAGCGCAGGAGAGGGGCCTGGTGAAGACAGCTGGTAGGAGGCACTGGACTCCAGCTTTGAGGGCCAGAAGGCCTCAGGGAGTGACGAATACGGGACCAGCAGGATCTAGGGGCTGAAATGAGTGGCCATAAAAGAAGCCCCCTCAAGCCCCAAGACTCCTTGGTAGTAAGGGCTGGGCATCTCTCTGTGTCCCACCTCACATCCTGGGGTGGGTGGGGAGAGGAAGTAGGGAGGTGGGGAGGGGGGGACTAGCGACAAGCCCGCCCTCCTGAGGAGGCCCAGGGCTGGGACAAACTGCAGGAAGAGGTTGAGCTGGGCCCTCAGAGCCACAGAGGCAGGAGGGAGTGAAGAGGCCCTGTGGCTGCCGTGGGGACAGTCCAGCAGCCTCCTCCGGCTCCCCTCAAGACTGGCCGGAGGCGTCTCAGCCCCCGAAGCCAACCACAGAGAGCACAGGGCGGAAGTGGCTGGCGCCTCAGCCATAGCTGCCGGAGATGGTCTCAACGGCCACACGGTCCCCACATTCGGGGAGCTTCACCGCAGCCCAGTGGGCACAGAGACCCAGGTGGAGCTCCAAGAGACACGTGAGGCACAGGGAGGCTAGGACAGCGGCTTCAAAACCACACACTGGTCTTTCTGCTGGCTCTTTTGGTCACCCCACACTTTCAGCAGACACAGGCTGCATTCCACCCACCTGCAGGCTCCTCTGCCCAGCACTCGTCTGTCTGTGCCGCCTGCCCCTGGCCATTATGGCTCCGGTTGCAATGACACGTTTGTCTGGGAGATTCTTCCATCATATTCTTCAACGGCACATAAAATATATCTGCCTTTGCTCGCTGTGGCGTCCCTGAAGCAAAGCAGAGAGCCCGCCAGGGTAACCACTCAGAGCTGAGTGGTGGTGGAATGAGTGAAAAGGCTGCAGCTGGAAGGGCTGGGAGGCGGGGGGCAGAGTGGCGGCAGGGGAGGGATCCACCCTGTCTCATCTTGGTGTTTAATATTTAAATGCACGAAAAAAGGAGTGCAAATTGGTGCAAGCTTTTTTGGAAAGAGACTTTGATGTAATCTGCCTAAAAGTAAAATGCTTATGTCCAGCA
>NW_022304517.1:0-1786 GCF_002776525.5 Piliocolobus tephrosceles | reverse complement strand
GGCGCCGGCTGCATTTTCGCGTGCGCGGGAATAGTTGGTGGTGAAGAAGAACCCGGAAGTGCACCATCTTGCCTCCGTTCGTCCAAACAACTAGATGCTCAACATCATCAGCAATTAGGAAAATGCAAATTAAAACCACAGTGAGATACTAGATATCGGGAGAACCCGCTCCCGACGTTTAACGTGGGTTCTTTTCTATTTTTCAAGTGTCTCGGCTGGGTTGAGAAATAAAGGGAAAGAGCACAAGAGAGAGAAATTTAAAGCTGGGTGTGGGGGGAAGACATCACATGTAGGCAGGATTCCTGATGTTCCCCCAGCCATAAAATCAGCAAGTTTTTATTAGCGATTTTCAAAAGGGGAGGGAGTGCACGAATACTGTGTGGGTCACAGAGATCACATACTTCACAAGGTAATACAATATCACAAAGCAAATGGAGGCAGGGCGAGATCACAGAACCACCGGATGAGGAGAAATTAAAATTGCTAATGACATTTCCAGCACGCATTGTCATTGATAACATCTTATCAGGAAACAGTGTTTAAGAGCAGGTAACCTGTCTGACCACAATTTATTAGGTGGGAATTTCCCATTCTAGTCAGTCTGGGAGCACTATAGGAGACCAGGGCTTATTTCATCCCATTGGCTTCGACCATAAAAGACGGGATGCCTTAAAAGGAGCCATCTACAAGCCTACCTTAAGGGCGCATTCTCTTTCTCAGGGATGTTCCTTGCTGAGAAAAAGAACTCAGCAATATTTCTCCTATTTGCTTATGAAAGAGGAGGAATATAGCTCTGTTCCGGCCAGTTCAAAGTTACCTCTCTCGTTCCCTGAACATTGCTGTTATCCTGTTCTTTTTCTAAGATGCCCAGATGTCATATTGTTCAAACACACATGCTCTACAAACAATTCATGCAGTTGATACAATCACAGGGTCCTGAGGTGACATTCATCCTCCTCAGTTTACAAAGAAGATGACAGGATTAAGAGATTAAAGTAAAGACAGGCACGGGAAATCACAAGGATATTTATTGGGGAAGTGATAAGTGTCCATGAAATCTTCACAATTTATGTTCAGAGATTACAGTAAAGACAGGTGTAAGAAATTATAAAAGTATTAATTTGGGGAACAAATAAATGCCCATGAAATCTTCACAATTTATGTTCTTCTGCTGCAGTTTCAGCCGGTCCCTCCATTCAGGGTCCCTGACTTCCTGCAACAACTACTAAACCCCCACTAGAATTACTAAAATATAAGGGAGAAAAAGAAAAAGCTGCCAATAGCAAATGTTGACAAGGATATAGGGCAACTAAAAGTCTCAAACATTACTGAAGGAAATGCAAACCGGTAGAAGAAAACTTCCAACTTGTTTTCCAAAGTTAAACATGTATTTACCATATGTCATACCAATCCTAAGTATTAACCCAAGAGAAATAAAAACTTACATTGATACAAAAAGTGTCTGCAAATGTTTTCAGATTTAGTCATAACCACTGAACACTGAAAACTCTAAAATCTAACTGTTAAATGGATAAACTGTATTACATCTATTTAATAGAATAAGATTCAGCAACAAAAAGGAATGGCTTATTGATACATGCAACAATATGGATGAATCTCAAAAGTATCATGCTAGCTAAAGGAAGCCAGTCTCAAAGGCTATATGGTGTGTGTTTGGACGAACCGAGGCAAGATGGTGCACTTCCGGGTTCTTCTTCACCACCAACTCTTCCCGCGCGCGCGAAAATGCAGCCGGCGCCCAGGGAGGGTGCAGACCAACTGGGCA
>NW_022304516.1:0-2058 GCF_002776525.5 Piliocolobus tephrosceles | reverse complement strand
CACCTGCACACCTGAGCCCCTGCACAGCCGAGCACCTGCACACCTGAACACCTGCACAACCAAGTGCCTGCACAGTCGAACGCCTGCACACCTGAGCACCTGCACACCCGAGCACCTGCACAGCCGAGCCCCTGCACACCCAAACGCCTGCACACCCAAGCCCCTGCACACCCGAACACCTGGCCACCCAAACACCTGCATACACGAGCACCTGTTGCGTGTCAGGCACTTGGCTGGAGGTGCTGGAGGGGCAGACCCCGACCTCGGCTGGTGGCAGAGTGTCCCTGGGCACTGTGGGATTCCATAGCCACCCACGACACCCTCAGACTGCAGGGTTAGAGTCTAGGGTTACCCCTCCTGGAGCAGAAGCAGGTGCCACCATCCACCACCAGCCCTGGATCGAACCAAAGCCACCAACATGGACTGAGAATGAGCCGCAAGTGCCGGATCCCAAGCGCGGACAGCTGACACCCCACACTTCAGAGAAGAACTGACACTCCCCCATTATACACGCTTCTTCAGTGCAGCGTCCCCATGCCTCAGCATCCCCCTTGAAGGCTCTAGCCATGCCAGCTCTGTGGGCCTGGGGTGGGGAGGGGAGTGACGTTGCGCTTTGCTGTTTATGATTCCAGCAGGAATGGAAGTGGTCAGCCCAGTGGTTCTCAGAGACCACCAAACACTGGGGTTAAAGCCTGCAGCCAGGCTCTGTGAGCCCAACCCATCCCGACGTGCCCGGCAGGGGCACAGCAGCTTGCGGTGGGGTCTCCTGATGGCTGTTCAGCAGCAGCAAGTGGACAAATTCAGTAATTCGGACAGTGATCCAACGAACAAGAAATGCAGACTTCGGCTGTTATTTGACCTGAGTAAGTTTACTGACTGTAGATTTAAAAACCATATTGTTGTTTGTTACAGGTTCAATGCTGTCCTCCCCACAGCCTATATTGATGTCCTAACCCCTGGTACCTATGAATGTGGCCTTATTTGGAAACAGGATCTTTGCAGATGCAACTGAGCCGACAGTGGGTCCCAATCCAACGTGACTGTGTCCTTAGAAGAAAAGGGAAACACCTCAAGAAGGCACAGACACAGAGAGCGGCCATGCGCAGACAGGCAGAGATGGAGCTTGTGGCCACCCAAGCCACACCCGGATGGCAGGCAGCCACGGGAAGTTGCAGGGGCCGTGTGGGATCTTCCCCCGCAGACTTTGGAGAGTGTGGCCCTGTTCACACCTGGATCTCAGACTTCCAGGCTCCAGAACTGCGAGGGGACGTGCTCCTATTGTTTCAAAACAACCAGTTTGCGGTACCTTGTGATGTCAGCCCTAGTGACAGATGCACCCGCTGCAACTTCGCTCTCTCCTTCACCCATCAAATCACCCACAGGTGTGGAACAATGGCCACCCCGCCTACGCTTCCTATCAACACCGATGGAGAGGAACACAGGGCCTCTTCACTCTAGGTCCTTTTTGAGTGCTAAGTATTTAATCAGCAAACAAACAAAAAACAAATGACCCAACTAAAAATGGGCAAGGGATCTGAACAAACATTTCTCCAAAGAAGACAGACAAATGGCCCACAGGTACATGAAAAGGGGCTGAATGTCATCAGGGAAATGCAAATCACAACCACAGGCACTGGCACCTCGTGCCTGTCGGGATGGCTGCCACCGAAAAGAGGAGGATGGCAAGTGCTGGAGAGGATGTGGAGGAGACGGAACCTTACACACTATACCGTAGCAATGTGAGTGAGGGCAGCCTTTACAGAAAACAGTATGGAGGGCCGGGCATGGTGGCTCACACCTGTCATCCCAGCACTTTGGGAGGCCAAGGTGGGTGGATCACGAGGTCAGGAGTTTGAGACCAGCCTGACCAACATGGTGAAACACCGTCTGTACTAAAAATACAAAAATTAGCCAGGCGTGGTGGCAGGTGCCTGTAATCCCAGCTACTTGGGAGGCTGAGGCAGGAGAATCACTTTAACCCGGGAGGCGGAGGTTGCAGTGAGCCGAGATTGCACCACTGCATTCCAGCCTGGGTAACAGAGTGAGACTCTGTCTCAA
>NW_022304515.1:0-2230 GCF_002776525.5 Piliocolobus tephrosceles | reverse complement strand
GAAGCTAGATGACCAAAGAATAAATTTGCAGTTTTGCTTTTAGCCTTGCCTACTCGCTGGTTCTTTTGTGCCCACTCTGGTGGTCTTAGAAAAACAAATCAGGGCACACTTAGTTTTATTTCAACCAAATACCCCTTATCTCCTTATACAATTGATCTTTTTATATTGAACATTAGGGGATGGGTCATTTGTCATCAGATAGTCTATACTACAGAAAACGATAGACACAACCTAACAGTTCAAACATGATGAGTTAAATAAATAATGGTAAAAATAGACGCTACAATAATATTTAGTGCTGTTACCGCTACGAAGATAAGTGTCTACTGACATGGAAATATGTTCAGGACATGCAAATAAGTGAAAAGGCAGGCCTAGACACAGTGCGAGCCTGTGCGTGCAAGTGTGTGTGTGTATGAGTCTGCATACGTGTAAATGTTTCTGAGCATTTTATTTCCTTTCTTTTGTTTAATATAGGTAAAGCCATTTTTCTCTCCGATGAACAGGTATTGTTTAGGGAATAAAAATAGTTAATTAAAAACAATAAAATTTAGAGTGTCAAGACCCCCAAGGTTATGGATTTTGTTCAAAGTTTGCCTGTGTATAAGGGCTTGGGTCAGGATGGTCACTGACGGTCCTCACACATCTCTTCTTATGAGTTGGGCCCATTGCTCAGTCAGGGAATTAACATGTATTAATATATACCTGTACGTAAGATGGAAAAGAATAGCTATGACTTTTTTTTTTTTTTGACAAGTCGTGTATTTTAATTTTAATGGTGCTAAAACTAGAGGTTTGCTTTAAAATATATATATATATATTTGGCCTTAGCAATGAATCCTCTAATTCAACAGGAAGATATTCTCATGTGCGTCTGTGTGAGGAGACCACCAAACAGGCTTTGTGTGAGCAACATGGCTGTTTATTTCACCTGGGTGCAGGTGGGCTGAGTTCGAAAAGAGAGTCAGCAAAGGGAGATAAGGGTGGGGCTGTTTTATAGAATTTGGGTAGGTAAAGGAAAATCACAGTCAAAGGGGGGTTGTTCTCTGGCGAGCAGGAGTGGAGGTCACAAGGTGCTCAGTGGGGGAGCTTTTTGAGCCAGGATGAGCCAGGAAAAGGAATTTCATAAGATACTCTCATTGCTTAAGGCAAGGACCAGCTATTTACACTTCTTTTGTGGTGGAATGTCATCAGTTAAGGGTGGCATGGCATTGACACTTCTTTTGTGATTCTTCAGTTACTTCAGGCCATCTGGGCATACATATATGTGCAAGTCACAGGGGATGCGATGGTTTGGTTTGGGCTCAGAGACCTGACGTTGACCTTTGCTTCTGATGTCTCAGAGATGTCTCGAAGAAAACCACGGAGGAAATCTCAAGTGCCATGTAATCTGTCTTATCTAAGTGCCCTCTGGACTTCGAGAAGGCTCTTTCTGTGAACCAGAGAGCTAACAATGTAGCCCAGCTCAAGACACTTTCCTGGAAAAGCTTTCAGAACATAGCCATTCCCGGGGAGCCTCACAGCGTTTAGACTTCACAACAGGCACCAGAGAGCAGTCAGAAGGCCATGGAATATTTTGCCTGATTTCCTTCCAGCATTGTGTTCCAGGAACCTTGAAACTCCCTCTCCCTCCACGTGGGTCTTTGTTTTCTCTTTCCAAACCCAAACAGACTTGTTTTTAAACAATCCCCAGGAAGATGATGGCTTATCATTATATATAATTGAATTGTAAATCTTCTAAATTCAGAAAGAAAGAGTATGGAAATAATTCAGAAGCCTTTGAGTTTTTAGCGAGAAAACTCTGCAGTGAGGGGTGGACTCTTTATATGTTGCAAATTCCCGGCGTGGTTCTTCCACACAGGATCCTTGCTTGTGTCTCTCTCCAAGCCTGTCTGTGAATAACCCATTCATCCTTCCAAGCTCAACTAAAACGCCATGTGACCGAAACAGTTTGTTCAACATCTATCTCCTCCTCCTCTTCTGACCATGGCTCCGCACTAAATGCCTCATTCCCCAGCTGTCTTTGTGCACCCATGTGGCCATGTGGGTCCATTCTGGCCCATGTGATATAAGTAGAATTGTTGAGCAGCAGGACGTCCAAAAGGACTCCTTAAAAGGAGCCAAACCACTGAGTATGGCTTTTTTTTTTTTTTTTTCTTTTTCCTGCTGCTTTGAATGCAGCTGTGATTGCAGGAACAAAGCTACTCTCTTGGGGCATGAGGTGATCTAG
>NW_022304514.1:0-1211 GCF_002776525.5 Piliocolobus tephrosceles | reverse complement strand
CCCCTGCTTTTTTTTGTTCTCCATTTGCTTGGTAGATCTTCCTCCATCCCTTTATTTTGAGCCTATGTATGTCTCTGCATGTGAGATGGGTCTCCTGAAGACAGCAGACTGATGGGTCTTGACTCTTTATCCAGTTTGCCAGTCTGTGTCTTTTAATTGGAAAATTTAGTCCATTTACATTTAAGGTTAATATTGTTATGTGTGAACTTGATCCTGCCATTATGATATTAACTGGTTATTTTGCTCATTAGTTGATGCAGTTTCTTCCTAGCCTCGATGGTCTTTACATTTTGGCATGTTTTTGCAATGGCTGGTACCGGTTGTTCCTTTCCATGTTTAGGGCTTCCTTCAGGGTCTCTTGTAAGGCAGGCCTGGTGGTGACAAAATCTCTAAGCATTTGCTTATCTGTAAAGAGTTTTATTTCTCCTTCACTTATGAAACTTAGTTTGGCTGGATATGAAATTCTGGGTTTAAAATTCTTTTCTTTAAGAACGTTGAATATTGGCCCCCACTCTCTTCTGGCTTGTAGAGTTTCTGCCAAGAGATCTGCTGTCAGTCTGATGGGCTTCCCTTTGTGGGTAACCCGACCTTTCTCTCTGGCTGCCCTTAAGATTTTTTCCTTCATTTCAACTTTGGTGAATCTGGCAATTATGTGTCTTGGAGTTGCTCTTCTGGAGGAGTATCTTTGTGGCGTTCTCTGTATTTCCTGAATTTGAATGTTGGCCTGCCCTGCTAGGTTGGGGAAGTTCTCCTGGATGATATCCTGTAGAGTGTTTTCCAATTTGGTTCCATTTTCCCCCTCACTCTCAGGCACCCCAATCAGACGTAGATTTGGTCTTTTTACATAATCCCATACTTCTTGCAGGCTTTGTTCATTTCTTTTTCTTCTTTTTTCTTTTGGTTTCTCTTCTTGCTTCATTTCATTCATTTGATCCTCCATCGCTGATACTCTTTCTTCCAGTTGATCGAGTCGGTTACTGAAGCTTGTGCATTTGTCACGTATTTCTCGTGTCATGGTTTTCATCTCTGTCATTTCGTTTATGACCTTCTCTGCATTAATTAGTCTAGCTGTCAATTCTTCCACTCTTTTTTCAAGATTTTTAGTTTCTTTGCACTAGGTACGTAATTCCTCCTTTAGCTCTGAGAGGTTTGATGGACTGAAGGCTTCTTCTCTCATCTCATCAAAATCATTCTCTGACCAGCTTTGATCC
>NW_022304513.1:0-3104 GCF_002776525.5 Piliocolobus tephrosceles | reverse complement strand
GCCCTGCTAGGTTGGGGAAGTTCTCCTGGATGATATCCTGAAGAGTGTTTTCCAATTTGGTTCCATTTTCCCCCTCACTTTCAGGCACCCCAATCAGACGTAGATTTGGTCTTTTTACATAATCCCATACTTCTTGCAGGCTTTGTTCATTTCTTTGTCTTCTTTTTTCTTTTGGTTTCTCTTCTCGCTTCATTTCATTCATTTGATCCTCAATCGCTGATACTCTTTCTTCCAGTTGATCGAGTCGATTGCTGAAGCTTGTGCATTTGTCACGTATTTCTCGTGTCATGGTTTTCATCTCTGTCATTTCGTTTATGACCTTCCCTGCATTAATTAGTCTAGCTGTCAATTCTTCCACTCTTTTTTCAAGATTTTTAGTTTCTTTGCGCTGAGTACGTAATTCCTCCTTTAGCTGTGAGATTTAGATGGACTGAAGCCTTCTTCTCTCATCTCGTCAAAGTCATTCTCTGACCAGCTTTGATCCGTTGCTCGTGATAGGCTGTGCTCCTTTGCAGGGGGAGATGCGCTCTTATTTTTTGAATTTCCAGCTTTTCTGCTCTGCTTTTTCCCCATCTTTGTGGTTTTATCTGTCTCTGCTAGTTGATGATGGTGAAGTACCGATGGGGTTTTGGTATAGGAGTCCTTCCTGTTTGATAGTTTTCCTTCTGACAGTCAGGACCCTCAGCTATAGGTCTGTTGGAGATTGCTTGAGGTCCACTCCAGACCCTGTTTGCCTGGGTACCAGCAGCAGAGGTTGCAGTAGATAGAATATTGCTGAACAGCGAGTGCACCTGTCTTATTCTTGCTTTGGAAGCTTCCTCTCAGGGGTGTATTCCACCCTGTGAGGTGTGGGGTGTCAGACTGCCCCTAGTGGGGGATGTCTCCCAGTTAGGCTACTCAGGGTTCAGGTACCCACTTGAGCAGGCAGCCTGCCCCTTCTCAGATCTCAACCTCCGTGTTGGGAAATTCACTGCTCTCTTCAAAGCTGTCATACAGAGTCGTTCGCGTCTGCACAGGCCTCTGCTGCTTCCCCTGTTATTTTTTAGCTGTGCCCTGTCCCCAGAGGCGGAGTCTACAGAGACAGGCAGGTTTCCTTTAGCTGCTATGAGCTCCACCCAGTTCGAGCTTCCCAGTGGCTTTGTTAACCTAGTTAAGCCTCAGCGATTTTGGGCGCCCCTCCCCCAGCCTCGCTGCTGCCTTGCGGTTAGATTGCCATGTACTGCTGTGTTAGCAAGGAGGGAGGCTCCGTGGGCATGGGACCCTCCCAGTCAGGTGTGGGATATATTCTCCTTGTGTGCCGGTGTGCTTACCACGCAGTATTGGGGTGGGAGTTACCCGATTTTCCAGGTGTTGTGTGTCTCAGTTCCCCTGGCTAGGAAAAGGGACTCCCTTCCCCCTTGCGTGTCCCAGGTGAGGCGATGCCTTGCCCTGCTTCAGCTCTGGCTGGTCAGGCTGCAGCAGCTGACCAGCACCGATTGTCCGGCACTCCCGAGTGAGATGACCCCTGTATCTCAGTTGAAAATGCAGAAATCACCGGTCTTCTGTGTCGCTCGCGCTGGGAGATGGAGACTGGGGCTGTTCCTATTCAGCCATCTTGCTCCGCCCCCCCATTTCACAGATTTATACTCCTCTTTTCATAGAGCATTTTGTTAACCCTGTTTTCTTGGGACCTGCAATGAGATATTTTGGAGCACATTGAAACTTGTTGTGAAAAAGAAAATATAATCAGACAAAGAATAGAAAGACATGTTCTGAGAAACTGCTCTCTGATTTGTGAATTCATGTCACTGAGATACATGAGTCTTTTCAAGGATCACTTTGATATCACTGCTTTTGGGAAATCTGAGATGGGATATTTTGGATATCATTGAAGTCTGTGGTGACTACGGAAGCTTCCTCAGAAAAATCTGCAAAGGAGCTTTTTGAGAAAGTTTTCTGTGATGTGTGAATTCATCTCACAGAGATACACCTTTGTTTTCATGCAGCAGTTTTCTAACACTGTTTTCATGGAATCTGCAAAGGGATATTTGGGAACACATTGAGGCATACGGTGAAAAAGGATATACACTCAGGTAAAAGTTAGAAAGAACTTTTCTGAGAAACTACTTTGTGATGGGTGAATTCATCTCACAGACTTATACCGTGCTTTTCTTTGAGCCGTTTGATAACAATGTTTGAGTGGAGTCTGCAGTGGGATATTTGGGAGTGCAGTGAGGCCTAAGGTGATAAAGGAAATATCCTCAGATAAAAACTGGAAAGAAACTTTTCGTGAAGCTGCATTGTGATGTGTGATTTCAACTCACAGAGTTAGACCATTCTTCTCATTTAGCAGTCTGCTAATCCTTGGAATCTGCAATGGGATATTTTGGAGCACATTGAAGCTTATCGTTTCAAAGGAAATATCCTCTGACAATAAGTAGAAAGATGCTTTCTGTGAAATTGCTTTGTCTTGGGTTAATTTATCTCATGGAGTTACACGATTCTTTTTATGGATCAGTTTGGTAGGACTGTTTTGGGGAATATTAGAAGGGATAGTTTGGATTGCATTGAAGCCTATGGTGACTAAGGAAATATCCTCTGATAAAAACTATAAAGAAGCGTTCTGAGAGAGTTCTTTGTGATGTGTGAATTCATCTAACAGAGATACACCATTCTTTTTGTGGAGCAGTTTGGGAACCCTGTTTTTGTTGAAACCGCAAAGGGATATTTGGGAGTGCATTGTGGCCAATATTGAAAAAAGAAAAGTCCTCAGATAAAAATTATAAAGAAGCTTTCTGAGAAACTGCTTTGTGATTTGCAAATTCATCTCAAACAGTTACATTGAGAAGTTTGATAGCACACCTTTCGTGGAATCAACAAAAGGATATTTGGGAGAGCATTGAAGCCTATGGTGACAACGGAAATATCCTCAGATAAAAACCAAGAAGACGCTTTCTGAGAAATTGTTTTGTTATGTCTGAAATCGTCTCACAGAGTTACAATGCTCTTTTCATTGAACAGTTTGCTAACACTGTTTTCTTGGAATGTGCAATATGATAATTCAGAGTGCATTGGAGCCTATGGAGACAAAGGAAATATCTTCAGACAAAAACTAGGAAGAACCT
>NW_022304512.1:0-1770 GCF_002776525.5 Piliocolobus tephrosceles | reverse complement strand
TTAGCAAGTTTCTCAATGAAAAGAATGGTGTGGTCAGGTGCAGTGGCTCACAACTGTAATCCCAGCACTTTGGGAGGCCAAGGCAGGTGGATCAAAAGGTCAGGAGATTCAGACCATCCTGCCTAAAATGGTGAAACGTCTTCTCTACTAAAAATACAAAAAAATTAACTGGGCGCAGTGGTGGGTGCCTATAGTCTGAGCTACTCAGGAGGCTGAGGCAGGATAATGGCATGATTCCGGGAGGTGGATCATGCAATAAGCTGAAATTGCACCACTGCATGCCAGCCAGGGTGACAGAGTGAGACTCCGTCTCAAAAAACAAAAACAAAAAAGAAAGAAAAGAAAAGTAAACAATGGTGTAACTCTGTAAGATGAATTCACACATCACAAAGCAGTTTCATAGAAAGCTTATTATAGTTTTTTATCTAAGAATATTTCGTTTGTCACCATAGGCTTCAATTCTCTCCAAAACATCCTATTGCAGATTCCACGAAAACAGTGTTATCAAACTGCTCAATTAAATGAATGGTATAACTCTGTATGATGAATTCTCACATCATGGTGCATTTTCTCAGAAATATTCTTTCCAGTTTTTATCTGAGGACATTTCCTTTTTCAGTATCACCCTCAATGTGCTCCCAAATATCCCTTTGCAGATTCCACGAAACAAGGGTTATCAAACTTCTCCATGAAAAGAAAGGTGTAACACCATGAAGTCAATTCATACATCACAAAGAACTTTCTCAGAAAGCTTCTTTCTAGTTTTTATCTGAGGATATTTCCTTGTCATGATAGGCTTCAACTCGATCCAATATACCGCTTCTCAGATTCCCCAAAAACAGTTCTACCAAACTGATCCATGAAAAGAATGATGTAACTCGTGAGATAACTAAACAAAGCACAAAGCGGTTTCTCAGACGATTTTTTTCTAATTTATACATGAGGATATTTCCTTTGTCACCATAATCTTCAATGTAATCCGAGCTATCCCTTTGCAGATTCCAAGAAGATAGTGTTAGCAAACTGCTCAAGGAAAAGAAGAGTGAAACTCTGTGAGACTAATCCACACATCACAAAGCAGTCTCTCAGAAAGCTTCTTTCTAGTTTTCATCTGAGGATATTTCCTTTGTCATCATAGGCTTCAATGGGATCAAAAATATCCCTTCTCAGATTCCTGAAAAACAGTGCTACAAAACTGCTCTATAAAATGAATCATGTAACTCTGTGAGATTAATTAACCAATCACAAAGCATTTTAATATGACGATGTTTCCTTTGTGTTTTTGAGGATATTTCCTCTAGTTTCTATATGAGGATACATCCTTTGTCACCATAAGTTTGAATGCCCTCCGAAATATCCCAATGCAGTTTGCAAGAAAACCGTATTAGCAAACTGCTGAAAGAAAAGAACAGTGTAGAGTCTCCATCTCCCAGCGCGAGCGACACGGAAGACCGGTGATTTCTGCATTTTCAACTGAGGTACTGGGGTCATCTCACTTGGGAGTGCCAGACAATCCGTGCGGGTCAGCTGCTGCAGCCTGACCAGCGAGAGCTGAAGCAGGGTGAGGCATCGCCTCACCTGGGAAGCGCGAGGGGGAAGGGAGTCCCTTTTCCTAGCCAGGGGAACTGAGACACACAATACCTGGAACATCGGGTAACTCCCAAACCAATACCGCGCTGTAACACCGGCACACCGGAGAATATATCCCACATCTGGCCGGGAGGGTCCCACCCCCACGGAGCCTCCCTCCTTGCTAACACAGCAGTCTGC
>NW_022304511.1:0-2540 GCF_002776525.5 Piliocolobus tephrosceles | reverse complement strand
CTCACTCATAGGTGGGAACTGAACAATGAGCTCACTTGGACTCGGGAAGGGGAACATCACACACTGGGGCCTATCATGGGGAGGGGGGAGGGGGGAGGGATTGCATTGGGGAGTTATACGTGATATAAATGATGAATTGATGGGTGCTGACGAGTTGATGGGTGCAGCACACCAACATGGCACATGTATACATATGTAACCTGCAGGTTATGCACATGTACCCTAGAACTTAAAGTATAATAAAAAAAAAAAAAAGAAATCTGCATTGGGATATCTATCAGTGCAATGAAGCTTATGGTGACAAAGGAAATATCCTCAAAGAATAAATAGAAAGTAGCTTTCTGAGAAACTTCCTTGTGCCATGTGAATTCATCTCACCGAGTGACTACTTTGTCTTCATGAAGCAGTTTGCTAACACTGTTGTCGTGGAAACTGCAAAGTGATATTTGGGAGCTCATTTTTTCTTCAGAGTTTGCTAACATAGTTTTCTTGAAATCTGCAATTGGATACTTCTAAGCCCAATGAGGCTTACGGTGACAAAGGAAATATTCTCAGACAAAAATTAGAAGGAAGCTTTCTTAGAAACTTCTTTGTGATGTGTCAATTCATCTCACAGAGTTACACTTACGTTTCATGGAGCAGTTGAATAACACTGTCTTCGAGTAACCTGAGAAGTGCTACTTTGGATCGCATTGAGGCCTACGCTGTTACAGGAAATATCCTCAATTAAAAACGTGAAAGAAGCCTTGTGACAAACTTTTTTGTGATATGTGAATTCATCTCACAGAGTAACAACTTAGTCTTCATGGAGCAGTTTGCTAACAGTGTTTTTGTGGAATCTTCAAAGTGATATTTGGGTGTGCCTTGAGGCCTATAGTGAAAATGGAAATATCCTCAGATAATAACTAGAAATAAGCTATCTCAGAAGTTGCTTTCTGATGTGTGAATTCATAACACAGAGATTCACATTTCTCTTCTTGCAGCAGGTTCCTAACACTGTTGTCGTGGATTCTGCCAAGTGATATTTGCGAGCTCATTGAGGGCTGTGATGAAAGAGGAAATATCCTCAGATAAAAACTGGGAAGAAACGTTCTGAGAAACTGCATCGTGACATATGGATGCGACTCACAGAGTTACCTTTCCTTTTCATTGAGCCGATGCTAATGCTCTTTTCTTGAAATCTGCATTGGAATATCTCTTAGTGCAATGAAGCTGACGGTGACAAAGGAAATATCCTCAGAGAAAAACTGTAAATTAGCTTTCTGAGAAACTTCTTTGTGACATGTGAATTCATCTCACCGAGTTACAACTTTGTCTTCACGAAACAGTTTGCTAACACTATTATCGTGGATACTGCCGAGTGATATTTGGGAGATCATTGAGGGCTGTGGTGAAAAAGGAAATATCCTCAGATAAAAACTGGAAAGAAGCGTTCTGAGAAACTGCATCATGACATGTGGATGCAACTCACAGAGTTACAGTTTCCTTTTCATTCATACATTGGATAAGACTCTTTTCTTGAAATTTGCATTGGGATATATTTTAGTGCAAAGAAGCTGATGGTGACATAGGAGATATCCTCAGACAAAAGCTAGAAAATAGCTTTCTGAGAAACTTCTTTGTGACATGTGGATGCATCTCGCCGAGTTACAACTTTGTCTTCATGATGCAGTTTGCTAACGCTGTTGTCGTGGAATCTGCGAAGTGATATTTGGGAGCTCACTGAAGGCTATAGGGAAAAAGGATATATCCTCAGATTAAAACTGGAACGAAGCATTCTGGGAAACTGCATTATGATGTGTTAATACAACTCACAGAGTTACAGTTTTCTCTTCAGGAATCAGTTTGCTAACACAGTTTTCTTGAAACCTGCAATTGGATACTTCTGAGCCTAAAGAAGCTTACCGTGACAAAGGAAATATCCTCAGATAAAAACTACAAAGAAGGTCTCTTAGAAACTTCTTTGTGATGTGTCAATTCATCTCACAGGGTTACACTTACGTTTCGTGGAGCAGTCGATCAACACTGTCTTTGAGGAAACTGAGAAGTGCTACTTTGGATTGCATTGAGGCCTACGCTGTTACAGGAAATATCCTCAATTAAAAACGTGAAAGAATCTTTGTTACAAAGTTCTCTGTGATGTGTGAATTCAATTCACAGAGTAACAACTTAGTCTTCATGAAGCAGTTTGCTAACAGTGTTTTTGTGGAATCTGCAAAGTGATATTTGAGAACGCATTGAGGCCTATGGTGAAAACGGAAATATCCTCAGATAATAACTAGAAATATGCTTTCTCAGAAGTTGCTTTCTGACGTGTGAATTCATAACACAGAGATTCAATTTTCCGTTCTTGCAGCAGGTTCCTAACACTGTTGTCGTGGATTCTGTCATTTGATATTTGGCAGCCCAGTGAGGGTTATGGTGAAAAAGAAAATCTCTGGCAAACCAGATTCAGCAGCACATCAAAAAGCTTATCCACCATGATCAAGTGGTCTTCATCCCTGGGATGCAAGGCTGGTTCAACATTCGCAAATCAATCA
>NW_022304509.1:0-2154 GCF_002776525.5 Piliocolobus tephrosceles | reverse complement strand
ACTAAAAATACAAAAATTAGCCAGGCATGGTGGCTTGCACCTGTAGTTCCAGCTACTTGGGAGGCAGGAGAATCGCTCGAACCTGGGTGGTGGAGGTTGCAGTGAGCTGAGATTGCGCCACTGAACTCCAGCCTGGGCTACAAGAGTAAAACTCCGTCAAAAAAAAAAAAAAAAAAAAAAAAGGAAAGAAAAGAAAAGAAAGAAAATGTTAAGAGAATGGAAAGAGTTGGCCGGGTGCGGTGGCTCAAGCCTGTAATCCCAGCACTTTGGGAGGCCGAGACGGGCGGATCACAAGGTCAGGAGATCGAGACCATCCTGGCTAACACTGTGAAACCCCGTCTCTACTAAAAAATACAAAAAAATAGCCGGGCGAGGTGGCGGGCGCCTGTAGTCCCAGCTACTCGGGAGGCTGAGGCAGGAGAATGGCGTGAACCTGGGAGGCAGAGCTTGCAGTGAGCTGAGATTCGGGATTCGGCCACTGCACTCCAGCCCGGGCGACAGAGTGAGACTCCGTCTCAAAAAAAAAAAAAAAAAAAAGAGAGAGAGAATGGAAAGAAAGCCACAGACTGGGAGAAAAATCTTTGCAAATCACATGTGTAATAAGGGACAGATATCCAGAAGATATAAAGAAGTCTCGGGCCAGGCATGGTGGCTCACGCCTGTAATCCCAGCATTTTAGGAGGCTGAGGCAGGTGGATCACTTGAGGCCAGGAGTTTGAGACAACTCCCGCCTGGGCAACATAGCAAGACTCTGTCTCAAAAAAAAAAAAAAAAAAAAAATCTCGGCTGGACATCAGGTGGCTCATGCCTGTAATCCCAGCACTTTGGGAGCCCAAGGCGGGATGATCTCTTGAGCCCAGGAGTTCGAGACCAGCCTGGGCAAAACAGCGAGACCCAGTCTCATTCTATATATTAAAAATTAAAACCAAAATGTAAAGAAGTCTCAAAACTTAATAATAAGGAAAGAACGTGATTTTTATTAATGGTCAAAAACTTGAATAGACTCTGGAGAAGATACACAGGTGGTAAATGATCAGGCAAAAAGTGTTTAACCTCGGCCCGGCGGCTCACGCCTGTAATCCCAGCACTTTGGGAGGCCGAGACGGGCGGATCACGAGGTCAGCAGATCGAGACCATCCTGGCTAACATGGTGAAACCCCGTCTCTACTAAAAAAATACAAAAAAACTAGCCGGGTGAGCTGGCGGGCGCCTGTAGTCCTAGCTACTCGGGAGGCTGAGGCAGGAGAATGGCGTAAACCCGGGAGGCGGAGCTTGCAGTGAGCTGAGATCCGGCCACTGCACTCCAGCCTGGGCGACACATCGAGACCCTGTCTCAAAAAAAAAGTGTTTAACCTCATTCCTCACTCGGGAAACGCGAACCACAGCCCCAGCGAAACGCCACCACCGGGGAAATGGCTAAAATTTAAAAACCTGACGATGGCGAGAGCAGCCCGGGATGCGGAGCAGCTGGAAGCGCCGGCGGCCGCGGGGAGGGAGCGCGTCTTGGCAGCTGCTGGCGGCGCCCCACATCCCTCACCGTCCAACTCAGCCCCCCCAGGTGTTTACCCAAGTGCAATGAAAACTTCTGTTCACACGGAACCTGTCTGTGGAGGCGGCAGCGGCTCATCCCTGAGCACCCCACGCGGAGGCGACGGGAGTGTCCTCGCGGCGAGTGGCCAAGGCGCGGGGTCTCAGGCCGGAGGGAAGGGTCGGACCCCCGGGCGGCTGCAGGATCGGCCAGCCCAGGGCTCCGCGCGTCTGACCCCACCTTGAGGACCCAGGGAAAGGGCCAGCCCTGGCTCTGCGGCCTCGAACCGGGGGCGCGCGTGGGGAGCCCTGAACCCCGCAGCCTGTGCAGCGCACGGGGCCTCCCCTCCTGCGTGGGAACCGCCCGCGAGATGCCAAGGCTTGCCCCGGCCCCAGCCCCGACCCCAGGCCCCTTCCGCGCGCCCCCGGCCCCTCTGCAGAAGGGGCGGGGTCTGCTGGTGGGCGTGGCCTCGGTGCCCGCCCCCTCCTCAGCCCAGTCGGGGGTCGAAGGCGGGCCCCCCGCCCAGCCCCGCCCCCGCGCGCCCCCGCCGCGCCGCCGTCGGCCGTCAGAAAGGCGCGCGCCTTCGCCTTTAACGCGGGCCCGGGGGCGCGCGGCCCGCATGGCGA
>NW_022304508.1:0-4498 GCF_002776525.5 Piliocolobus tephrosceles | reverse complement strand
ACTCCAGCCTGGGTGACAGAGCAAGACTCCATCTCAAAAAAAAAAACAAATACAAAAATTAGCCGGGCCTTAGTGGTGCACACCTGTAATCCCAGCTACTTGGGAGGCTGAGGCAGGAGAATCGCATGAACCCGGGAGGCAGAGGTTGTGCTGGGCCAAGATCGCACCACTGCACTCTAGTCTGAGTGACAGAATGAGACCACCACCACCCCACCACCAAAAAAAAGAATTTTTTTTTTAAACAGAAAACAAACACAGAAACCAAGCACATGGTTTTTGGGGTTTTTTTGTTTTTTTGTTTTCCCTCTTTGCAGCTGCAAGAAATTTTAGCCAAATTAGAGAGGCTTTGTTACACATATTTTGGAATTTGCACTCGGATTTGACAAAGTCACGTAGAGTTGGTCAAATCTAATGGGAGAAAGACTCGAACATACAACAATAACAACAAACCTAACAATATGGTCACTAAGAACTCTAATGGTAAAGAGAAATTAAGACCAGCTGGTTGTTAAACTTCAGCCAAGACAAAACCCCAATTCAGCTACTTACGTAGGGATGGGTCTCAGGCTGAAGACTGCTCTCTACCATCCTAGAAGCAGGAAAAAACTCAAACTTATCTTCCCTGCTGGGAGCGAGCTCAAACTCCATAAAGGAATTACCTGCCTTCAATCATCATGGAAGCAGGAGATCTTGCCTTCTTGTTGGAAGGAAGTAAAACTACAAATAAGGGAGTGGTACAGCAAAATAAACTTTAGATCTCCACCAAATTTTGGGAGATCAGGGATTCTCTGGAGGGGGTGCATCCGGACCTCAGCAAATTGTCCTATTGGTCTGAGCCATAAAGGTAGCTCATGCTGGTCCCAAGCACTGATAGTAGATTTGCCAAAGGTCTGGGGCATCTCCACTCAGAATCCTTCTATGGAGATGGTTACTAAAATGTGAACCCCGAATATCTGAGACAGGTCTTAGTTAATAAATAAAGTTTATTTTGCCGAGGTTGAGGACACGCGCCCGTGACACAGCCTCAGGAGGTCCTGACGACATGGTGCTCAAGGTGGTCAGGGCAGAGTTTGGTTTTATACATTTTAGGGAGACGTGAGACATCAATCAACATATTTACATATGAACATTGGTTCAGTCTGGAAAGGTGGGACAACTTGAAGCAAAGGTGGGATAACTCCATGGGGAGGGGGCTTCCAGGTCATAGATAGATAAGAGACAAATGGTTGCATTCTTTTGCGTTTCTGAGTAGCCTCTCCAAAGAAGGCAATCGATATGCATTTATCTCAGTGAGCAGAGGGGTGACTGAATAGAATGCGAAGCAGGTTTTTCCCAAGCAATTCCCAGCTTGACCTTTTCCCTTTAGCTTAGCGATCTGGAGGCCCCAAGATTTATTTTCCTTTCACATAATTTCCTGAATTATGAAACACACATCTATGAAGATGGAGATGTTCTGAGGCTCCTGGGAGCCTTGGTGCGTTGTAGCTGGTGCTGGATGGGGCGCAGGGTCCCTGGGAGGCATGGACAGAGGATGCTCCTGCATAGTTGTAGATCCTGGGATGTCATGATTTTTGCAGGAAGTCTGTGCCTGTCCCTGATCTGCTTGTATCTCCCTAGAAAATTCAGGCCCTATGAGGCCACATGAAGGCTGCAGATACATCCAACTAAAAGATGTCCTGTACCTGGATTCTCTTTTTCCCAACCCAATAACCAAGCATAAAGCTGACGTTTTCTTCTGTGACATCTGCCCAACAGCTTTCTCCTGCCTTTCAGTATCTTTACTGCCTGTTAAAGTAGCACGCTGCTCCCTGGGCCTGCACTGCTTACAGAGGCCGACCCTTACCTGTTTGTGGCAGGGGATCTTCCGATCTTCCAGCGCTTTGCCTTTTCTCTGGGGTAAACACTGAGAGAAACACTGAGTTCTACTTCTTTTGTTGTTGTTTTGAGACAGGGTTTCATTACCTTCACCCAAGCTGGAGTCAGTGGCTCGATCTCAGCTCACTGCAACCTCTGCCTCCCAGGTCAAGGGATCCTCCCATTTCAGCCTCCCAAGTAGTTGGGACCACAGGTACGCACCACTGTACCTGGCTAATTTTTGTAATTTTTTTGTAGAGACAAGGTTTCACCATATTGCCCAGGTAGGTCTCAAACTCCTGAGCTCAAGTGATCCACCTGCCTCGGCCTCCCACAGTGCTGGGATTACAGGCGTGAGCCACTGCGCCTGGCTGAGTAGTGGTTTTTGTTTTGTTTTGTTTTGTTTTTTAGACGGAGCCTCGCTCTGCCACTCAGGCTGCAGTGCAGTGGCGCTGTCTCGGCCCACTGCAAGCTCCGCCTCCTGGATTCACGCCATTCTCCTGCCTCAGCCTCACGAGCAGCTGGGGCTACAGGCGCCCGCCACCTTGCCCAGCTAATATTTTGTATTTTCAGTAGGGCCCGGGTTTCACCGTATTAGCCAGGATAGTGTCATCTCCTGATCTCGTGATCCTCCCGCCTCGGCCTCCCAAAGAACTGGGATTACAGGCGTGAGCCACCGAGCCCGGCCAGACTGAGTAGTTTTAAATTCGCTTCTAGGAGGTGCCTGTCTCTTCTGTGCTGGGAACTGGAGTGTTCCCTCACAGTGGTCTCTGCTAACCTCCTATCCTAGGTCCCTATGGTATGGGAGGCCCCAGTTCTACTTCCGCTCCTTAACATTCTCCTGGTTTAGAGTCTCGTGGGGTGTCATTCTCTCCAGATGGTGAAATTTCATTTCAGGAAGTTTTCTAGCTCACTATCTTTAAGAATGTTCTTTTCGGCCGGGCGCCGTGGCTCACGCCTGTAATCCCAGCACTTCGGGAGGCCGAGGCAGGCGGATCACGAGGTCAGGGGATTGAGACTATCCTGGCTAACATGGTGAAACCCCGTCTCTACTAAAAATACAAAAAAGTTAGCGGGGCGTGGTGGCAGGCGCCTGTAATCCCAGCT
Organism: Piliocolobus tephrosceles; assembly: GCF_002776525.5. Lineage (NCBI taxonomy): Eukaryota > Metazoa > Chordata > Mammalia > Primates > Cercopithecidae > Piliocolobus > Piliocolobus tephrosceles. The sequence continues at coordinate 1,537 of NW_022304508.1, read as the reverse complement.
ACTCGGGAGGCTGAGGCAGGAGAATGGCCTGAACCTGGCAGGCGGAGCTTGCAGTGAGCCGAGATGGCGCCACTGCACTCCAGCCTGGGCCACAGAGCGAGACTCCATCTCAAAAAAACGAACAAACAAACAAAAAGAATGTTCTTTTCTGGCCAGGCGCAGTGGCTTATGCCTGTAATCTCAGCACTTTGGGAGGCCGAGGCGGGTGGGTCACTGGAGGTCAGGAGTGCAAGAGCAGCCTGACCAACATGGTGAAACCCTGTCTGTACTAAAAACACAAAAATTGGCTGGGCATGGTGTTGCATGCCTGTAGTCCCAGCTACTTGGGAGGCTGAGGCAAGAAAATCGCTTGAACCCAGGAGATGGAGGTTGCAGTGAGCTGAGATCGCACCAGTGCACTCCAGCCTGGGCAAGAGAGCAAGACTCTCTTTCAACAAAACAAAACAAAACAAAACAAAAAAAACTTTTCTTAAATCTTCAATTAACATATTTCTCTCTTTTCTTTACAATGTGTTATTGTTAAAGAAACCTTAGCGTTTGTCCTGTAGAGTTTATCTCAGTGTGGACTATCCTGTTCACATTCCTGTGGTGGCATTTAACATACTCTTCTGAACCTGAATTTCCTGTAAAGTGGTGGTAGTAAGATCTATTGATTCTCAACCAGGGACAACTTTGCCACCCAGAGACCAATAGGCAAATCATGTATCTGATGAGTAATTTTAGAAAACAAAGAATGATCCAAACTCAATAATAAGAAAACAGGCCAGGCACAGTGGCTCACTTCTATAATCCCAGTAATTTGGGAGACTGAGGTAGGAAGATCACTTGAGCCCAGGAGTTTGAGACCAGCTTGGGCAACATGGCAAGAATTCGTCTCTAAAATAAAACAACAAATAAAAAATTAGCCAGTATGATGGGAAGTACCTGTAGACCCAGCTACTGGGGAGGCTGAAGTATCAGGGTTTCTTGAGCCCGGGAGGTCAAGGCTGCAGTGAGCCATGATTGTGCCACTGTGCTCCATCCTGGGGGACAGAGTGAAATGGAAGGAAGGGAGGGACGGAGGAAGGGAAGGAAGATACACAGAAGGATTGCTTGAACTCAGGAGTTCAAGCCCAGCCTGGGAGACATAGGGGGACTCTGTCTCTACAACAACAGCAACAAAAGTAGCCGGGTGTGGTGGGTCCCAGCAACTCAGAAGGCTGAGGTGGGAAGATTGTTTGAGTCCAGGATGTTGAGGCTTCAGTGAGCCATGATCATGCCACGGCATTCCAGCCTGGGTGACAGAGTGAGGAAAGAAAGAGAGAGAGAGAGGATGGCAGGAAGGGAGGGAGGGAGGGAGGGAGGGAGGGAGGGGAGGGAGGAAGGAAGGGAGGGAAAGATAGAGAACAGAGAGAGGGAAAGGGAAGGAAGGGAGGGAGAGAGGGAGGGAAGGAAGGAAGGAGAAAAGACAACCTACAGAGTGGGAGAAAATATTTGAAAAACATTTTATCATATATCTGATAAGGGTATGGTATCCAGAATATACATGAAAAAAAAA
>NW_022304507.1:0-2610 GCF_002776525.5 Piliocolobus tephrosceles | reverse complement strand
CATCTGATCTTTGACAAACCTGAGAGAAACAAGAAATGGGGAAAGGACTCCCTATTTAATAAATGGTGCTGGGAAAATTGGCTAGCCATAAGTAGAAAGCTGAAACTGGATCCTTTCCTTACTCCTTATACGAAGATTAATTCAAGATGGATTAGAGACTTAAATGTTAGACCTATTACCATAAAAACCCTAGAAGAAAATCTAGGTAGTACCATTCAGGACATAGGCATGGGTAAGGACTTCATGTCTAAAACACCAAAAGCAACGGCAGCAAAAGCCAAAATTGACAAATGGGATATGATTAAACTAATACCATCCTTTGTAGGGACATGGATGCAGCTGGAAACCATCATTCTTAGCAAACTATCACAAGAACAGAAAACCAAACACTGCATGTTCTCACTCATAGGTGGGAACTGAACATTGACATCACTTGGACTGGGGAAGGGGAACATCACACATCGGGGCCTATCATGGTGGGGGAGGGGGGAGGGATTGCATTGGGAGTTATACCTGATATAAATGGCGAATTGATGGGTGCTGACGAGTTGATGGGTGCAGCACACCAACATGGCACAAGTATACATATGTAACAAACCTGCACGTTATGCACATGTACCCTAGAACTTAAAGTATAATAATAAAAAAATTAAAAAAAATTAAAAAAAAAAAGAATTTGATGTTCGGCCGGGCGCGGTGGCTCAAGCCTGTAATCCCAGCACTTTGGGCGGCTGAGACAGGTGGATCACGAGGTCAGGAGATCGAGACCATCCTGGCTAACACGTTGAAACTCCATCTCTACTAAAAAATACAAAAACCTAGCCGGGCGAGGTGGCGGGTGCCTGTAGTCCCAGCTACTAGGGAGGCTGAGGCAGGAGAATGGCGTAAACTCAGGAGGCGGACCTTGCAGTGAGCTAAGATCCGGCCACTGCACTCCAGGCTGGGCAACAGAGTGAGACTCCATCTCAAAAAAAAAAAAAAAAAAAAAAAAAAAAGAATTTGATGTTTGCTGTTACAGAGTACAAAATGATGCAACTGCAAAGTAAAAAAAAAATCCAAAAAGTTCAAATGAAAAGTTTGAATAAAAATAACAGAATTTAGAAAGAAGTTTGAGTATAAAATTAGCATAATGAAATTAGTAGTGTTTATTCAAATAATAATCCTTTAGATAATATAATGGGAAAAATTACAATTTGTAACACAACCAAAAAATAAGTTGTTTGGTAATAAATATAATAAGAAATGTTTAAGGTCAATGCAAAGAAGAATTTGAAAACCTAGTGATAAATATAAAAGAAAACTTGAATTTAATGGAAAAGAATACCTTATTTGTTTATGTAAAAACTCATTAGAGTAAAATAACAATTTTATTTTAAATTCTATAGGTTGTATTCATAACAATAAAAATAAAGAATATTTAAATATGATCTTTTTAGTTGGTAATGAATTTGTTTTGTTGAGAAAAATTTTAATATAAAAAATTAACAATAAAATATTCCTCCTACCCTATACTTAATTCATATAACCCTCTCCCAGCAATATAATCCCATTATTATTATTTTTTCCCTTAAATCATGTCTGTAATACCGCTTTCTAGTTCACTACTTTTGTTCTTAAACATTTTTTATAAGGAATTTTTTTCAGAAGCTAATGTAAGCTCTGGATTCTCTTCGAATATTAATTACAGAGAGAAAGAGACAGAGACACAGAAAGAGAGAAAGAAACAGAGAGAGAGAAAGAAAGAGAATAAACTTTTGTAAGCAATAGTACATGTATCTATAGAGTTTTAATTCAGATTTCGAAAGGTGCATAGCACTCTGATAGCCCTCTGAGTTCCATGGATAGATTTCACAGAAGTCTTTGAAACTCAAGTCAAGAATTATTTGATGTATTCTCTTAATCTTCAGATGAAAATTGGGGGCACTCAGGTGGCCAGGAGTGGGCCTTTCTTGGTGGCTTTTCTAGATTTACATAATTAGGCTTTTGCTCAGAAGGCTGGTTAATAGCTCAGTTGACTGTTAAAGGAAGAAAAATACTGCAGCCTTCTTTGTAAGTACTAATACCCTTCCCTTACTTGATTGTTCTTTTTTTCTTGCAGTATTGGTTTTTGATTTTGACTGTTCCCTATAACTGTCTTGATTGTGTTACTGGGTGGATATTCATGTGATCTTCTCAGTCTCTCCATCGTTCTTGTTTGCAGTAAAACATTCCTCTTTACCAACATGATTGTGGATTAAAATAGATCCCAGATAGGGATAGGAGTTTATCTGATAATAATTTTAAAAATAGGTTTTATTTATTTATTTATTTATTTATTTAGAAACAGAGTCTTGTTCTGTCACCCAGGCTGGTGTGCCGTGGTGCAATCTCACCTCACTGCAACCTCTGCCTCCCAGGTTTAGGTGATCCTCTTGCCTCAGCCTCCCAAGTAGCTGGGATTACAGGTGCCTGCCACCATGCCTGGCTAATTTTTGTAATTTTTTTTTTTAATTTTTAATTTAATTTAATTTATTTTTATTATACTTTAAGTTCTAGGGTACATGTGCATAACGTGCAGGTTTGTTACATATGTATACATGTGCCATGTTGGTGTGCTGCACCCATCAACTC
>NW_022304506.1:0-4108 GCF_002776525.5 Piliocolobus tephrosceles | reverse complement strand
CTTGAGCCACCGCGCCCAGCTTTTCTTTTTTTTTTTTAAAGGCTGGGCGCAGTGGCTCATGCCTGTAACCCCAGCACTTTGGGAGGCCAAGGCAGGCAGATCACCTAAGGTCAGGAGTTCGAGGCCAGCCTGGCCAACATTGTGAAACCCCGTCTCTACTAAAAATACAAAAAAAATAGCCAGGCATGGTAGCGGGTGCCTCTAGTCCCAGACACTAGGGAGGCTGAGACAGGAGAATCACTGGAACCCGGGTAGTGGAGGTGGCCGTGAGCCAAGATCACACCACTGCACTCCAGCCTAGGCAACAAGAGCAAGACTCTGTCTCAAAAAAACAACAAAAAAAAGGCAACACAAGGAGAAAAAGAATTAAATGAACTAAAACATTTAGTTCTTCATTTGCCCCAGCAACATTTCAAGTCACCACATGTGGCCAGTGGCTACCATATTGGACAGTGCAGAGAATAATTCCATCATCACAGAAAGTCCTATTGGCCAGCTCTGCCCTGAAGCCATAGTTCTCAACCGGGAGAAACTCCCCAACCCCGGCCCCCAGGGCATTTGGCAATGTCTGGAGACTTTTTTTTTTTTTTTTTTTTAGACAGAGTCTGTCCCCCAGGCTGGAGTGCAGTGGCACAATCATGGTTTACAGCCTCAACCTCCTGGGCTCAAATGACTTTCCCACCTCAGTTTTCCGAGTAGTTAGGGCCACAGGTATGCACCACTGCATGTGGCTAATCTTTTAAAAAAATTTTTGTAAAACCCACTATGTTGCCCAGTCTGGTCTCAAACTCCTGGCCTCAAGCCATCCTCCTGCCTCTGCCTCCCAGTGTTGGGATCACAGGCATGAGCCACCACACATGGCCAGATGTGCACGTTTATTATAATAACTTCCAGCAGGTAGAAGTAGAGTGTGTCTGTCCAACAAAGCAGGTGAAAATGAAGTGTCCAGGGGAAAGGCACCTTTTTCTAAATCCCTGAGGCACCCTAAGGACTAGTGGTGACCCTGCATGACCCTGCAGGCTTCGTGAAGCCTGGTTATGTGTGCATCAGCTTCAGTGATCGGGTCTCAACATGGGTATGAGTTTGCACCAACATGACCCTCGGGGCCCAGGTGACACTAACCCAGCCTGGACTTGATTCCTCTGCCAACCTACCAAGCTCATCCACAGCATTGACATCAGCATGGCTGGCGATAAGCTCTTCCACCATGCCCTCTACTGCCAGGCGGGCCGCCAGGATCAGTGCCGTTGAGCCATCCGCCATGCGGGCATCCAAGTCTGTAGAGCGGTTTCGGATGAGAATCTAGGACAGAGTGAATGCAGCAGGAGGAGTCATGGCAGGAACAGAGGAATCAAGAGCACTGCTAAGTCCCATGAAGTCTCCAACCCCCACACCCCAACCTCTGAAATTGGTGAGATTCGGAGAGCAGCTGCTTGACAGATACTGTACTCCCATATATCCCCATTTTCCAAATGAGAAAAAATGAGCTCTGAAAGGCAGAACTGGGGCCAAATCCAGGTAAGTCTAATGCCTGCCCCAGCTCCGAAGTCCAGAGGGTGTGCCTGTCTCACCTGGAAGACACCCTGGGCATCGGCTGTGACAGCTGTGTGCAGGGGAGTGCGGCCTGAGTGGTCCTGGGCATTGGTGTCTGCCCCAGCATCCAGCAGCCGCTTGGCCGCATCAGCACGGGCATAACGGGCAGCCAGGTGCAAAGCAGTCTCGCCAGTACGGTCTGTCCGTGCCCCAAGCTGAGCCCCCTGGCAGATCAAGTCGGAGATGATGCTAGCTGATGTGTCATCTGCCTCATCCTCTTCAGTTGGCATCGGCTCCAGGGCCCCCCCACAGAAGGAAGCCAGCATTAGCGGGGTGAAGCCATCTGCGGGGACAGGAGTGTGTTGGCAGGAAGGTAAACACAGGGCCTTTTCCAGGAAATGTTATCAAGGGCACCCCATTAGGAGCTAATGGGACACATGGAAGAATGCGGATTGGCAGATCCTCCCGTCTGCACACCCACACCCAGGATGAGGATTCGTGGGCATGTGATTTATCAAAGAATGACTCCTAGGGCGCAGAAAACACAGGACAAGGGACTCTGGGAGTCAAGCAAGTGTGCAACCTCCAGTAAATTCCCAAAGGGTTATTCCACCCTGATCCTGCAGAGGGACTCTGGAACATGCGTTGTACCCTAGAGTTCTAATCCAGCTCAAGGTAAAGAAACCATCCCCCTCATACTCGTGCATCCACTGGTTAGGAGCTGTCCCTTTCTGCCAGTTCATTTGAGTATTTTAAAAGGAAAAAAAAAAAGAGCTGACCCCAAGGACATAAAATCCCAGGCACTTCAGGCCCCAGTAGCCAGAGGGACTTCAAAAGAGAGCCATAAGTACAGGCCATTTGGAGCAAAAGCAAAATGAAGCTAAGGCAGGAATGCTCTGGAACATAGCAAAGATGGATCTGAGAGGATCAAACAACATAGTCTGCTACACTGCACACACTGTACACAAGCACTTGTCCTGTTTTTCTTAGAGAGCCACTTGCATCCAGTTCTCCATTCTCAAGTCCTGGGTAGAGACACACCTCCCTGCACCCCCTCCTACTCCCACTGGCTCAAGGACAGGTAAGGGAATCAGGCTTGGTCAATTTGCATATTCCAGCCCCCTGGTCATACTGATTGGCTCAAGGATGAGCAGGTGACCCTAGTCTGTCCAATCAGAATGCATCCTGAGACTTTTGCTGGCACATTAGGAAGGTTTTGTAAGATTGGAGACAAAGGGTAGAGAGGGTAAAACTGAGTCCTGGATCCAAATGTGCCACTTTTAGTTACATGAGTCGATAAATCCCTTGTTTTACTTAAGCTAGTTTGAGTCGGACCTTTGTCACTTCCAACCAAGACTGTTGCTGAACACACACCCTTCACAGAAGCTTAGAGACTCCACCAGTTCTCCCCAAAACACAGACTCAGAAATAACCTCTTCCAGGTACGATGGGTGAGGAGCATCCCTTTGGGAGGGGCACTGTCACTGACCTGGGCCACGCACATTGACATCCATGCCATCAGCATCTGCGTCGCCCTGTGGTGGTGTCAGCGCCATGGCTGGTGCCACGCGAATGTCAGCAGCAACCAGATGGTGTTGAGTCCACTGACGGCAATCCACAGCCTCCTCAGCCCCCATGCCCGGCTCCTCTACCTGGAGGGGCAGGCACCCGGAATCTTAGATCTCACCCTTTGGCGCTGGGGAGAGCTGCTGCTAGGGATGGGGCTGAGCGTTCCTACAGGTTTCTCTTTAGGAGATACACATAGAGCCCTGGGAAATCATTTACCATCTGCTTGGTTTTTTGTTTGTTTGTTTTTGAGGCAGAGTCTCGCTCTATCGCCCAGGCTGGAGTGCAGTGGCATGATCTTGGCTCACTGCAACCTCCACCTCCCGGGTTCAAGTGATTCTCCTGCCTCAGCCTCCAGAGTAGCTGGGATTACAGGCACATGCCGTGTCCGGCTAATTTTTTGTATTTTTAGTAGAGACGGGGGTTTCACCATGTTGGCCAGACTGGTCTCAAACTCCTGACCTCAAGTGATCCGCCCCTCTGGGCCTCCCAAAGTGCTGGGATTAATAGGAAATCAATGTGTGCCACAGCCCAGGATGCTAATAAAAGGAAGACACAAGATTTCTTTTTGTTTTTTTTTTGTCTTTTTAAGTAATAAATGGCTTTAATTATTTACGTATATATATTTTTAGAGACTGAGTCTCACTGTGTCAATCAGGCTGGAGTGCAGTGGTGCAATCATACCTTACTGCAGCCTCAACTTCCCGGTCTCAAATGATCCTCCCACCTCAGTGGCCCGAGTAGCCGGGACTATAAGCACACAGGATAAGCAGCTTGGGATAGTATCTGATCCAGGTTCAAGTTCCAAACCCACCCCTTAGTAGCTGGAAGGCTCTGGGCAAATCACATTAAAGCTCTGAGCTTCTCATTGGCAAAATCAGGATGACGCAGTCATTCCACCATGCTAAGATACCACCACAATTACATTGGGCCACCCTTTTAATACCTCTGATACCTGCTTTGGGATGGGAAAGCAGAAAGAAAAGTCTGGGCTGGGTGCGGTGGCTCA
>NW_022304505.1:0-1622 GCF_002776525.5 Piliocolobus tephrosceles | reverse complement strand
CACACTTATTCCAAAATTGACCACATAATTGGAAGTAAAGCACTCCTTAGCAAATGTGAAAGAACAGAAATTATAACAAACTGTTTCTCAGACCACAGTGCAATCAAACTAGAACTCAGGACTAAGAAACTCAATCAAAACCACTCAACTACATGGAAACTGAACAACCTGCTCCTGAATGACTACTGGGTACATAATGAAATGAAGGCAGAAATAAAGATGTTCTTTGAAACCAATGAGAACAAAGATACAACATACCAGAATCTCTGGGATACACTTAAAGCAGTGTGTAGAGGGAAATTTATAGCACTAAATGCCCACAAGAGAAAGCTGCAAAGATCTAAAATTGACAGTTTAACGTCACAATTGAAAGAACTGGAGAAGCAAGAGCAAACACATTCAAAAGCTAGCAGAAGGCAAGAAATAACTAAGATCAGAGCAGAACTGAAGGAGATAGAGACACAAAAAACCCTCCAAAAAATCAATGAATCCAGGAGTTGGTTTTTTGAAAAGATCAACAAAATTGACAGACCGCTAGCAAGACTAATAAAGAAGAAAAGAGAGAAGAATCAAATACACGCAATTAAAAATGATAAAGGGGATATCACCACCGACTGCACAGAAATACAAACTACCATCAGAGAATACTATAAACACCTCTACGCAAATCAACTAGAAAATCTAGAAGAAATGGATAATTTCCTGGACACTTACACTCTTCCAAGACTAAACCAGGAAGAAGTTGAATCCCTGAATAGACCAATAGCAGGCTCTGAAATTGAGGCAATAATTAATAGCCTACCAACCAAAAAATGTCCAGGACCAGATGGATTCACAGCTGAATTCTACCAGAGGTACAAAGAGGAGCTGGTACCGTTCCTTCTGAAACTATTCCAATCAATTGAAAAAGAGGGAATCCTCCCTAACTCATTTTATGAGGCCAATATCATCCTGATACCAAAGCCTGGCAGAGACACAACAAAAAAAGAAAATTTTAGACCAATATCCCTGATGAACATCGATGCAAAAATCCTCAATAAAATACTGGCAAAACGGATTCAGCACCACATCAAAAAGCTTATCCACCATGATCAAGTGGGCTTCATCCCTGGGATGCAAGGCTGGTTCAACATTCACAAATCAATAAACGAAATCCAGCATATAAACAGAACCAAAGACAAGAACCACATGATTATCTCAATAGATGCAGAAAAGGCTTTTGACAAAATTCAACAGCCCTTCATCCTAAAAACGCTCAGTAAATTCGGTATTGATGGAACGTACCTCAAAATAATAAGAGCTATTTATGACAAACCCACGGCCAATATCATACTGAATGGGCAAAAACTGGAAAAATTCCCTTTGAAAACTGGCACAAGACAGGGATGCCCTCTCTCACCACTCCTATTCAACATAGTGTTGGAAGTTCTGGCTAGGGCAATCAGGCAAGAGAAAGAAATAAAGGGTATCCAGTTAGGAAAAGAAGAAGTCAAGTTGTCCCTGTTTGCAGATGACATGATTGTATACTTAGAAAACCCCATTGTCTCAGCCCAAAATCTCCTTAAGCTGATAAGAAACTTCAGCAAAGTCTCAGGATACAAAATTAATGTGCAAAAATCACA
>NW_022304504.1:0-1388 GCF_002776525.5 Piliocolobus tephrosceles | reverse complement strand
TTTGAGATGGAGTTTCGCTCTTTTTGCCCAGCCTCCTGTGTTCAAGCGATTCTCCTGCCTCAGCCTCCCGAGTAGCTGGGATTACAGGCATGCGCCACCATGCCTGGCTAATTTTGTATTTTTAGTAGAGACGGAGTTCTCCATATTGGTCAGGCTGGTCTTGAACTCCCAACCTCAGGTGATCCACCCACCTCGGCCTCCCAAAATGCTGGGATTACAGGCGTGAGCCACCGCGCCTGGCCGGTTTTGTACTTATCTGTGTAATTTTAAGGAATAAACTTATTTTTGTATGGCTTGACCAACCTTTCATAGAGTGCCTTGACTCTCTAAATGTTTAAGGTGAGAAAATTGGTATCCTTAATCTTCCCTTCACTTTTTCTCTCCAACTTCAGCTTGCAGTAAAATTTTATAACATTTATAGCATTTGTATTCTACTCTATAATTATATTAGTTCTGCTTTATCTTTATGATGATTGTGAAAATTAAAAACTAATAGATAACCTGAATTATATAATAATTCTGTAGTTACTATTCTCCAAAACAAGAACTGTACTATATTTGGACCCATAATGAAGGTAAAAGGATGGACTCTGGTGTTACTGACTGTCTGCTGCACATTCAATGTCAAGGTCAAATGAATGCTCTCATTTTTCCTATTATACAGAAGGATGGTCCTTACCAAGGTTCCTGTCAAAATGGCAGGGTATAAGGGCTCAAATCATTTAGTTGGCTTTATCTATAAACCATGACTTTTGAAGTATGTCTTATTTTGATGGAATTTCTCATGGCCTTTCTTTTAACATGTGGAAAATCATTTTCTTAAACATATTTTTTGTTACTTAAAATTTTCTTTATAGTTTAAACATTTTTCCCAGGATTCTCTGACTTTTCTATCCAGTTGGAGCAATTGCTTGTTCCTCTTCTTCTTCTTCTTTTTTTTTTTTTTTTTGAGACAGAGTCTCCCTCTGTCACCCAGGCTGGAGTGCAATGGCACAATCTTGGCTCATGGAAACCTCCATCTCCAGGGTTCAAGTGATTCTGCTGCCTCAGCCTCCTGAGTAGCTGGGGTTACAGGCACACACTACCACACCCAGCTAATTTTTGTATTTTTAGTAAAGACGGGGTTTCACCATGTTGGCCAGCCTGGTCTCGAACTCCTGACCTCGTGATCTGTCCTCCTCGGCCTCCCAAAGTGCTGGGATTACAGGTGTGAGCCACCATGCCTGGCCAAGATCCCCAATGTACAGCTTTTTTTTTTTTTTTTAAATTAACTTTAAGTTCTGGGATATATGTGCAGAACGTGCAGGTTTGTTACATAGGTATACATGTGCCATGGTAGTTGAACAATTACTTCTTAAGCCTATTGATGTGTGGTTGACCGGAAATAT
>NW_022304503.1:0-6455 GCF_002776525.5 Piliocolobus tephrosceles | reverse complement strand
ACCCCCACCACGCCACGCCACACCTCCACCACGCCACACCCCCACCATGCCACGACCCACTACTCCCTCCAGGCCTTATGGCCGAGGCCCATCCTTATCTCACTTGGGCAGGAGCCCCTCTCTTGACGGGCCTCACTTACATCTTTCAGTAATTCCTCTCCACTGTGGCTGTGTTAGCCCGGTTAAGGTACACCCTGGACCTCACTTCCTGCTGTAAAGGCTTCTGTGGATCCTCTGGAGCTGGGATGAAGTCTGTGTCCTGGGCTGCCATCCACAGACTCTACAGACAGTGCCAGAAGCATGAGCCGAGCCGTCCTCCCTCCTCTGGTGTTCCCAGCCCCTCTGTGCCTGGGCCCTCGACTCCTCCGTTCCCCAATCCTTATTCTTCCTCCACCCACTCACGAAGAGAGGTTCCATCTTTTCAAGGAGACATTCCGACCAAAGGAGAGGCTCAGCCTTCATCTTCTCAAGGAGGCTCCCAACCAAAGAAGATGAAGTTGTCCCTGGGTTTGGGGGGCGGTCGTTGTGAATCCTCACACAGCGAATTTCTCAGCCATTGCAGGGGCCAAGCCCCGTACTGTACTGTACCTGCGCTGTACCACTAAGGAAGGAGACCACTACTACTCCTGCTGCCCTCCTCCCCTGACCTTGCCTAGTTCACAAGACAAAAGAGAGAAAGCAAAAAGTTAGAAAGAAACAAAAGTAAGATAAATGGCCAGACAACCTTGGCACCACCACCCGGCCCTAGGAGTTAAAAAAATAATAATAATAATAACATCAACCCCTGACCTAAACTACTTGTGTCATCTGTAAATCTCAGACACTGTATGAAAAAAAGCATGTATGTAAAACTTTCTGTTCTGTTAGCTGATGCATGTAGCCCCCAGTCACGTTTCCCACGCTTGCTCGATTTATCACGACCCTTTCACGTGGACCCCTTAAAGTTATAAGCCTTTAAAAAGGCCAAGTATTTCTTTTTCAGAGAGCTCGGCTCTTAAGATGCGAGTCTGCCGACGCTCCCGGCTGAATAAAAAACCTCTTCCTTCTTTAACCCGGTGTCTGAGGAGTTTTGTCTGCGGCTCATCCTGCTACACCACCACCTGTGTGAGGCGGGAACAAGGGCCTGGACCACAGTGGGAGGTCGATTTGAGTTTGCTGAGCAGTAATAACTCCTAATGGAAGCTAGGTCTCCTCTGGCTGGGAGTGCTTGCGCTAAGGGAAGCCGGAATCCTGGGAGCACACTCAGCGCCCAGTGCACCCAATCACAGAGGTCAGCACCAGCACCATGTGCACGGGCCCTCACTGCGCCCTTCTGATTGGCCCTCCAGCCTCTGGTTGTGGCCACCAGCTCTCCTCCACTCAGCTCCTGCGGGCTGCAGCCTCCTTGAGAGACGGTTATGATAATGTGGCAGAACCTGCAATGGCCCCTATAGGACATGCACTTGAACCCCACTTAGCTGCCAGCTGTTTAAAAATGGAAGGAAGAGATTAAAACTGAGCGAGCGAAACGGCTTTGAATAAAGCCATCAACAGCCCAAATGTGCAAACTAATTCAATTTCTGCATCTTTCCTGCTCTGAAGTACGCACACTCGAGAGCCACAAGTTTCCTCTGTCAAGGTAGGAGGAGCTGAAATGCACAAAGCGGACCTGCCTGCCTTCCTCAATGGCCACTCATAAATTTCCCAGACTTCATCCAAACACAGGCATCTCCGTTAGAGCTCCTCATGGAAATGTCCACGTCCACTTTGTAATCACCCATACAACTGCTGAGGGCAGAGAGAGGCAAAGCTTAACTAACAAGTTCCTCACCATGAGAACTGCCTGGGGGCCAGCCACTCGGCACCCACAGCCTGCGGGAACCCTCTGGCTCAACCCGCACGGCACCTCTGCCCACCCACGAAACTCTGCTGCGGAAGAGAGCAGCAAACATCCGTCCTCCCAGTGTCCTGTTGGTCAGGAACTGGGGAGCGGCTTAGCTGGGTGCTTCTGGCTTGGGGTCTCTCGTGAGGTTGCAGTCAAACAGGCAGCAGAGGCCGCCTCACCTGAAGGTCTGCGTGGCTTGGAGGACCTGCTTCCAAACTCACTCACCTGGCTGTTGGGAAAAGGCTCCGTACCACCCAGACTTCGCCGACAAACCACTCACCATGTGGCAGGTGGTTCCGCCTGCCCAGAACACGACAGAGAGGGACAGACAGAGAGAGAGAGAGAGAGGGAGAGAGAGGCACCCGAAATGGGACCCACAGTGCCTTTTGTAACCTGGTCAGGAGAGGGGCTAGCATGGCTTCTGCCAGCTTCTGCCTGCTTGAGGGTCGCTGGGGGCCATCCTGAGGCTCACTTCCGCATGGGTGTGGTCTCTCTGTATTAAGATGAGGAACCCAGGCTCAGACCGTGCCCGAGCTCATGCAGCCAGTGGGGCAGAGGCAGGAAGGGACCCCAGCGGGTTGATTCAGAGGTGCTTGGACTCAGGGGCTGTGGGGGGAGCCCCATCCCTATGGCTGCTGTCCACTGGGCCTGTGCAACATTGAGAGAGTCTCCCAGGGGTCTGGGTCTCAGCTGCGGCATTTCTTCAAAGAGGACGGTAATCCCGGGGCCTGATGGTCCCAGTGCCCGAGGGTGACCCGGGGGCCAGCGTGGGGAGAAAGCGGAATCATTCCACACGTCTGAGGGGGCCATGGGGCCTGGCCAGGATAGGAGCCAGCCTGGAAGCCAGCACCAGCCTGCACAATCCAGTGTGTCAGGCAGGGAAACTGAGGCTCAAAGAGCTACTGAACCCAAAGCCAGACCACCGATGGGGCCGGGGGTCAGACCACAGGGATCCTGGGTCCCAAACCCTTCACTGCAGGCCCCACACACAGAGGATGGAGGGAGTGACTCTAAGAGCAACAGAAAGGGCCCGTGGTAGGGGCCGGTTCGGGGCCAGGCCTGGCTTTATCACCAGGACCCCCACGGCCACCCTCTGAGGCAGATGTTGTCACTGTCACCCCACTTAGGTGAGAGGAAAGTAAAGGCCAGTGACTGTCCCAAAGTGGGAGAGCTGGAAGTCAGCCTGGGTCCCACCCTGTCCACCCTCAGCCGCTGTGCTCCCACCACCTCCCCACAGAGCTTAGCGGCCACCTCCTTGCTGCTCTGTCTGTGTGTGTCAGGAAGACCAGCTGCTGAGACAAACATCCCCGTGCCTCAGAGGCTTAAAGCAAAGTGCATCTCACTCGAGTAGGCAACAGCTCCCTCCTTGATCTGTCCCGAGGTCCTCGGAGGTTCTCCACTCAGCCCTGATGGGCAAGAGAGCAGGCAGCCGACCCACCGTGAGGGATTTGGGGGTTGCAGCACTTCTGCCCACACCCCGTTGGTCAAAAAATGGACACCCGACCCCTCTGGACTACAGGGGAGGCCTGGGGTGCAGCCAGGTGCCCAGGAGGGAAAGGAAACTAGAACTGGGGGGGCTCCCAGAGCTCCCGTCCACACTGTGCCCTCTGGGTCCTTCCTGTTTCCGCCAAGCCATGACTCGCTCGAGATCACAGGTCACAGTGGGCAGCAGAGCCAGAGTTTAAATCGGCCCCGCCCCTGGAGCGTCTCAGGGGACCTCTGGTTGGTGGCACCGATGGTGGGCACGGGCGGAATTATTGAATTTCTCCAACTGACAGGGCTCTGTTTCGTCCATCAAACTGACCCCTCTGAACTTGTTGGGGAAGTCGGGCCACTGAAGCTGTCCGGGCCGCGGTGCCCTCCTCTGAACTTGACACCCAGGCATTGACATTGGAGCGCAAGGAGCCCACACCCCAGTGAAACAGCACTGTGCCCTCCACAGGGAGCAGGGCTCATCCAGGCTGCCGGGCCCCCTCCTCCACGTCCTCCTCCCAGCACCAGCCTGTCGCTCCTTCCTGTGGTTCAGACAAGGCTCAGCAAGGAGCCAGAGGGAGCTTTCAGCCCGCAGACAAGTCACTTCACAAGTCAAAACCCAAAGGAGGCCCTCACTTACCCGGAGTCAGGCCAAACTTCTGGCCCTCGAGGCCCCCAGCGCTGCCCCTGGCTCCTTGAGCTTCCTTCCCACCCCAGCTGTCCCCGTCACTCCCTTCAGTGCTCCTGGCCTCCTCATTGTTCCTACCTTGAGACCTTTGCAGTTGCCATACGCCCAGCCTGGCATGCTCTTCCCTGAGTTATATGCAGCCCTCTCTTATATCCTCAAGTCCCTGCCCCCATGCCCCTTATCCACAGGGAGGCACGGACCTCCTGTTTAAAATGAGAATCCCCCACCCCTCACTCCCACTTTGCAACACACTCTGCACCTGGACACTTGTCAGCCACTTGTTTCTGTCACTGCCGTCTCCCTCTTTTGGAATATGCATTCTGGGACGGGGGATGTGTGACCACTGTGTCCCCAGCCCCCTGGCACAGGGCACATGACTACTATTTGGTCGTCAAATTAAGACACAGAACATTCTTCTCCTCGTCACCATCTGTGCACCCCTCATCCGGACTGACCACAGGAAGATAACAGGTATGTCCCCACCACAGTGACGGGGACTGGGCTCCCCCGGCCCTCCCTACCCTCTCCTACCCCCAGTGGCTGAGTAGACCCCTGGGCTGCACCCATATCTGAGGAAAGACGTTGCATCCATCACTTCAGTCCTTGTCTCCTACCCAAGGTCCCCGGGAGGCTGCCCTGCAGTGGGATTTCTCCCTCGTCAAGAACTCTGCATCCTGACAGCCTGTCCCCAAAGCCACGGGCAGAAGACCCTATCTCTGAGACCTTTCTTTCCAAACAGGTGACTTTGCTGAAAGACCAGCCTGGACTGTCACATGGCTGTGGCCCTTGGGCAGCTCAGCATTTCACTGTGTTCAAACGACAATATTCTCAACCAAGAGGAGGGTGCAGGTGGGGTTAGAGAGGCCCACGGGACCTGACAGACAGCTGGAGGTTCCAGCCCCTGCCTCTCATCTCTAGGAGAGCCATGGAGGCCAGTAGGGAATGGGTTAGCCAAGTTCACCCTGGCCCAGTGGCTGCATCATGATGGCCAGAGGCATCCCCAGGGCCAGAGCAGCCAAAGCTGAGAGGCGGCCCCAAGCAGTAACAGGACACAGACTTGGCCATCGGGTCCCCTTCCGTGCCATTGCCTGGCTGACCAAGCCTTTCTTGTTATCCCAAATGTAATGTGACAGCGATGAGCACAACACAGGTGTGGCCACCACAGTGCAGGGGTGCCCAGACCCTAAGTCCTTACATACTCATGTTGGTGCCCGGTCTCTCCTTTGGATTTGCTGTCACTCCTCTGGGTCTTCTTGTCCCCAGGGTCCAGCCTCCTGGTCAGCTTGGCCCTTCCCTTCCATTTCCAGAGGCTGCCAGGATCGCTGGCAGTGGGTGGGGCACGAGGCCAGGACACAGGCTCCAAGCCTGGTCTCAGCCAGGGAGAGGCTCAGTGGCCAGGCTGAGGGAGGCAAGGGAGGGCGGCTGGGGTTATTTCCTCAGTAACCTTCTGCAAACACAAACCAGCCTGAGGGGGGCTGCTGGGCCCGAGTGTCACTGAGTTTGAGAATCCTCACGGTCATAACCTGGATGCATTGTCTCTCATCTTGCTGGTCACTGATATGAAGAGAATGTTCTTCCTTGATGCCATAGATAGCACCTCCGCTGTGCACCGAGCCCAATGCCTCACTTACAATGGGCTCTTGATACCCAACCTAGAACAAATACGTGTCAGCCCCTCCTGCTGCCCTGGTGCTGGGATTGAGGCAAATACAGTCAAGAGGGGAGGCCGTGCCTTCCTGGAATCTGGCCACCAGCGGCGACAGCCACACCTGCCCAGGACCACTCACCTGCTGCACGGCTGGAGGACTCCAGCTGCCCAGTAACCAGTGCCACACAGTCTCTGCCAGGGTCTGGGAAGGCAGTGTCAGCACTGGCAAAGCCAGAGGGGTGGGGTCCTGTGAGCCGCCACCCTGGCCATGCACCCCCCAGACCTGTAGGGGCCCTGCTAAGGACCAGTCCTGGGATGGATTTGAATAAGAGTCTATCAGGGGGCATGGATTTGACCCCAGAGAGAGCAGGGGTCCAAGCAGGGTGAGAGGAGGGGCCCCTGTGCCTGCTGTGGCTCCCGCCCCCTCTCTCTCCCGTCACCCATGTGCCCAGAGGCTCTTCCCAGCCCTGGTGGGACCACCTTCCCATCCACCTGATCCCTCTGCTCAGATGGGGGCATCTTGGCTCAGCCCACAGCTGGGTACGAGCAGTCAGTCACCCCAGAGCACCTTCATTTTGCTTCCAATGAGAGCTTTGATGGTCTCACTGTCACCGACAGCGCCTGGGAGAGGAATCTCAAATCAGACACCACCCAGGTCCCTCTGCCTGGAATAACTGGGCACAGAAGGAAATTCTAACCACAGAATCAGGGTAGCCCAGGGTGACACGCGTTGGGGAGAGGGCACCGTGCTGGGGTCCTGGATGCTGATCGGGGCACTGCCA
>NW_022304502.1:0-2943 GCF_002776525.5 Piliocolobus tephrosceles | reverse complement strand
AATAACAGCATTTTGGGAGGCTGAGGCGGGCAGATCACTTGAGGTCAGGAGTTCCAGACCAGCCTGGCCAACACGGTGAAACCCCATCTTCACTAAAAATACAAAAATTAGCCAGGCGTGGTGGTGCACGCCTGTAATCCCAGCTACTTGGGAGGCTGAGGCAGGAAAATCACTTGAACCCAGGAGACAGAGGTTGCAGTTAGCTGAGATCGTGCCACCGCACTCCAGCCTGGGTGATAGAACAAGACTCTGTCTCAAAAAAAAAAAAAAAAAAAAAAAATGTATTTCTGAAAGAAGTAATGATACTGGACTACAGAAGCATTAGTGAGATGCTGTGGTCATCAGGCCAAGGGTCTCCTGGATGGGAATCTGTGGGGAGGAATTCCCCCATGCCTACAGTCCCCTCACTCTTTAGCCAGCGTAGGGTTAGGTTTGGTTCTTGACCAAGGTCTCAGGCTGAACTCTGGGGGAAGGAGATGGCTGTCTTCAGCTGGATCTGGCATTTGGGAGGGACGAAGTGAGGCACCTGCTGCAGGGAGGTGCGATGATTTCCAGTTCAGGCTTTTGGAATACCTGGTCTGCTTCTAGGCTAGGATCATAGCGCTGTTCCCTGGCCAAGGTGAGTTCAAGTGCTGGACCTAGTTCAGGTGCCGGACCTAGCTGGAGCTAGGGCATGGCAGGACAGGGCAAACCAAAGAACAGGCCTACCTCTCTGTGGTGAATACCTCAACAAGACTTACCCAGTAATATCTGCCACTGGGTTTAATTGAATGCTTGGTGTTGCAGGTCCTGTCTCTGGAGGTTTTTTTTTTTTTGAGATGGAGTTTTGCTCTTGTTGCCCAGGCTGGAGTGCAATGGTGTGATGTCGGCTCACTACAACCTCCTCCTCCCTGGTTCAAGTGATTCTCCTGCCTAGGTCTCCCTAGTTGCTGGGATTATAGGCAGATGCCATGATGCCTAGCTAGTTTTTGTACGTTTAGTAGAGACAGGGTTTCACCATGTTGGTCAGGCTGGTTTTGAACTCTTGACTCAGGTGATCCACCCGCCTCTGCCTCCCAAAGTGCTGGGATTACAGGCATGAGCCACCACACCCAGCCTCTGGATGACCTTTTAAATTTTCTTTTTCTGGCCGGGCACGGTGGCTTACCCCCGTAATCTTAGCACTTTGGGAGGCTGAGGTGGGCGGATCACATGAGGTCAAGAGTTCAAAACCCACTTGGCCAACATGGGGAAACCCCACCTCTATTAAAAATACCAAAAAAGGCCGGGCACGGTGGCTCACGCCTGTAATCCCAGCACTTTGGGAGGCCGAGGCGGGCGGATCACGAGGTCAGGAGATCGAGACCATCCTGACATGGTGAAACCCCGTCTCTATAAAAATACAAAAAATTAGCCAGGCGTGGTGGCAGGCGCCTGTAGTCCCAGCTACTCAGGAGGCTGAGGCAGGAGAATGGCGTGAACCCGAGAGGTGGAGCTTGCAGGGAGCCGAGATAACGCCACTGCACTCCAGCCTGGGCAACAAGCCAGACTCCATCTCAAAAAATAAAAAAAAAAATTAGCCGGGCGTGTGCCGTAATCCCAGCTACCTAGGAGGGTGAGGCAGGAGAATCGCTTGAACCAGGGAGGTGGAGGCTGCAGTGAGCTGAGATCACGCCACTGCACTCCAGCCTGGGCGACAGAGCCAGACTCCTTCTCAGAAAAAAAAAAAAATTTCAACCAAGTGCAGTGGCTCATTCCTGTAATCCCAGCACTTTGAGAGGCCAAAGGGTTAATTGAGCCCAGAAGTTCACGATAAACCTGGGCAACATAGCAAGACCCCATCTTTACCAAAAAAAAAATACATAAATAAAAAAACAGAAAAAAGTATTTTCACTGTTTTTTGTTTGTTTTAAGGGAGGAGACCACCCCTCATATTGTCTTATGCCCAATTTCTGCCTCCAAAGAAAGAAGAAGTAAAAACTAAAAGGCAGAAATGAAATCCACAGGCAGACAGCCCGGGGCCGCACCCTGGGCCTGGTAGTTAAAGATAGACCCCTGACCTAATTGGTTCTGTTATCTATAGATTACAGACATTGTACAGAAATGCACTGTGAAAATCCCTATCTTGTTTTGTTCCGATCTAATTACCACCCCCAGTCACGTACCCTCTGCTTGCCCAATCAATGACGACCCTGTCACATGCACCCCCTTAGAGTTGTGAGCCCTTAAAAGGGACAGAAATTGCTTACTCAGGGAGCTCGGCTCTTGAGACAGAAGTCTTGCGGATGCCCCTGGCCTAATAAACCCCTTCCTTCTTTAATTCGGTGTCTGAGGAGTTTGTCTGCTGCTCATCCTGCTACAGTTTGTTTGTTTTGTTCTGTTTTGAGACAGAGTTTCGTTCTTGTTATCCAGGCTGGAGTGCAATAGCACAATCTCAGCTTGCTACAACCTCTGCTTCCCTGGTTCAAGGATTCTCCTGCCTCAGCCTCCCAAGTAGCTGGGATTACAGGAATGTGCCACCATGGCCAACTCATTTTGTATTTTTAGTAGAGACAGCATTTCACCATGTTGGTTAGGCTGGTCTCGAACTCCTGACCTCAAGTGATCCACCCGCCTCAGCCTTCCAAATTGCTGGGATTACAGGCATGAGCCACCGTGCCTGGCCTTCACTGCTTTTATAATTCTACCTCTAGTGGCTTCCATGGTTTCTGTTTGAAAATCTTTCTCATGTTGCCCATTTTCTCTATCTACTCTCACTCTGTCACCTAGGCTGGAAAGCAGTGGCAAGATCTCTGCTCACTGCAGCCTCCGCCTCCCAGGTTCAAGTGATTCTCCTGCCTCAGCCTCAAGAGTAGCTGAGATTGCAGGCACGCACCACCACACTTGGCTAATTTTTTATATTTTTGATAGAGACGGGCTTCACGGTGTTGGCCACGCTGGTCTTGAACTCCTTACCTCAAGTGG
>NW_022304501.1:0-1789 GCF_002776525.5 Piliocolobus tephrosceles | reverse complement strand
CTAATCCTGTCAGACCAGGGCCCATGCTCATGACCTCATCTAACCCTAATCACCATCCAAAGGTCCTATCCCCCACTACCATCACACTGGCAGTTAGGGCTCCAGTACAAGAATCTGGGGGAGACATAAACATTCAGTTTATAACAATGTCTTTTCAATCCTGTTGAAAAAGCAACCAAATGAGTAGGCGACAAAATACCTTCTATGTAAACAAGTCAGGACTTTTCATATTTCTGCTAACACATTAAAGTCAATTTAAAATGTCTGATAACAAGAGTCAGAAGCAGAGATAAATGAAAGTTAGTTACTCTGCATTTTAGGCCCACATTGAGTTGTCTTCCAATGACATTGTGGCACAAAGAACACTGCTTTCTATTCCTGGTTTGGCCACCAAAGAAGCTGGAACACTTCCCTGTATTTCCATTTATCTTGAAAGTCACTGGGCTGACCTGGCAGACCTCCAAGGTCCCTTTCATTCACAAATTCCACAAATAACTGCCTACCAACAGAGGCTACACAAATAAACTTCACTGACGAAGGGGAAAGCTAACATTAGCAAACAATGGGATGCACGCAAGACAAGACGTATAGAGAAGTGGATCAACCACAAACTGGCGGACGATGAGCCAGCGGTGGATAAAAACACACTCCCTAACGATGGACAGAGAGGCAATGGCGCTGAGGTAGTATTGTTGAAGATTTCCTATTTTAAATCTTCAAGATAAATGGCCCAATTGTTTATATTCATTCTGATTAAATGTGAATGTGAAAACTTCCTCCAGGGGACACAGACATCTAAAAAGTTCCCAATGTATCCAATTTGTCATTTGATATTTTTACTGACAAAAAAATGAGGGACTGAATATACAAACAGACCAAGCCTGATCATATGTATAAAGACAGAACTCAGACCACAACCTGTAGCTGCCCACCCAGGAAACCAAACCCCTATCTACAGTAAACAGCCAGGAGGCCAGCCAGGCTAGTACATCAAACAGGAAGCCAGACTGCTCTCTCTCAACAACCCAGAAACTAATCCACAACTCTGTCCCACGTGGCCAGAACTTGACTCAAAACTGACAGCCACCCTAATTTTGGCCCCTATTTCCAGTTAGGATCATTCAGAGAAAGCCAAACGCATCCCTAACCAATCACATAGGACACCCCACTTCTGCACAGCCGCCTCCAGCCCCCACAACAGCCTCCACTGGGAGACGTTCTTTTCCATCCTGAAGCTTCCCCACTCCTCATCCGCCACTCACTTACATGTCAGTCTCTGCCACACGCAAGTGACGGTGCCGACTCCCTTGCCACAGCAGCTCTGAGAAAGTCGCCTCTGCCTGTCTCATGTGGGTGGCCTTCCTTTATTTCCCCCAAAGAATAAATCTTAAATGAGGGGCTTCTCTCTATATGGCCAAGCTATACAATTCAGAAGCCCCGCATGGCAGATTCCAAGCCTGGAAAGACCATACACCCCTCAGGTCTTCTTTCCACAAAACACAGCTTCCTTGAGTTCTTCAGTCACTCCGACCAACCTGGGAAGGAACCAGTGTTATGGAAAGATCAAGGGCCTTGAAGTCAAACTTATGAGTTCATCAAGTACTTTTTCTTTCCACTTAAGAAATCACATGGCCTTGGCCAGGTGTGGTGGCTCACACCTGTAATCCCAGCACTTGGGGAGGCCGAGTTGGGCGGATCACCCAAGGTTGGGAGTTCAAGACCAGCCTAACCAACATGGAAAAACCCCGTCCCTACTAAAAATACAAAATCAGCCTGGCGTGGTGGCGTA
>NW_022304498.1:0-1730 GCF_002776525.5 Piliocolobus tephrosceles | reverse complement strand
AGGAAGGAAGGAAGGAAGGAAGGAAGGAAGGAAGGAAGGAAGGAAGGAAGGAAATGATTTCTAAGGTTCTGCTTTGATCAGCTGGTTAGATAGTTGGTGTCATTCGCTGTGGTAGGAGACTGAGTAAGGGAAGCAGTTCCTGCAGGACGTCTGGAGGTGCTGGCATCCAAAGAGAGACATTTAGGGATCATCCATGGGGGTGGTTATTTGAGGTAAGGTCACATGTGAGCTCCCCTGGGCGGGGAGTGAGTGAGAGGGCAAGAGGGCCTCGAAGTGAACCTCTAGGAGCCCCACAGCTATGGGCTGGGTCAATGGGGGCTGAGACAGAGAAGAAGTCAAGGAGGCAGGAGGAGAAGCGGGGTCTGGGGAGCCCTGGGAAGAAAGCTTCAAGGGGGAGAAGGTGGGCAGCTGTGTCTCAGGTGCCGCAGCACAGCAGGCTTGGCTGGACCTTGGCTGAGTTTGCAGCTTGGTGCTATCTGCCTTCCCCGGCTCCCCGCATGAATTGCAGCTCCTTTACCCACCACACCGGCCTGGCACTGGGTCTCCCTCGTGGACCCCACGCGCTGGGCCGTCACTGGACTTAGGTTGCCCTGGCTGGTCATGTAGAGCTTGCTGTGCCCAGCCTGGACACCCCCGGAGGAGGCGAGCAGCGGGCATCGGACCTCTCCCACACCCTTTTGTCTTCCCACGAGTCTGACCACACGGTGTGGACTGCCCACTCGTGAGCCCCTGGGGGAAGGGCTAACGTTATCCGCACTTTGCACGTGGGGAAAATGAGGTCAGGAGCTGAGGACGAGAAGAGCTAAGATGGATCTCCGGGAAGGCAGGTTCCCACGCACCGGTCAGCTCCCTGCTCCTGCTTCCTGCACAATTCATGGGACCCCTCCGTAGGGCTGAGGCCTACCCAGCCAGGGAAACGCGGATGATGAGGGAGGCAGGGACCTCTCGGCGCCCAAGAATGCGACCAGCCTCCCAGGGCGGGGTGTCTGCATGGGGACAGGCCTGGGGTCCCGGACAGGCCAGAAAGAAGGAGCCACTGTGGGCCCAGCTGGCAGACCATAGCCTGGGAGGTGGGGGCAGCGGGGTGGTGGGGGCGATGGCTGCGAGGGCGGGCGAGGACCGGGTGCTGCCAAAGAGTGATAATGATGGCTCGAGTCAAAGCCGGCCTGCGTCTCGCCCGCGCTGGCGTCTCCAGCAGCACCATGCCAATTAAAGATGAGTTGAGCATATGGTTAGTTTCCAAATCGTCAAGAATCTCATTAGGGGAGTCTTAGAACCACCGGAGCAGCTCTGCCGACTGTCCACACTGGAGGTGCCGGGCTGGGTTGGTGGGGGGAGTTGCTGCGTGTTGATGAGCTGTAGCGGGGTTTTGCCAGGCAGGGCGCCGGATAGAACCAGCCCAGCAGTGCCCAGGGCCTCGGTGGTCCTCAGCCTGTGTCTCCCTCCTCCAGTGGGGTGATGGGGTAGACTGTTCAGAAATCTACTGGGAGTCAGTTCAGATGCCACATTTCCACCAGACTCGGCCGAGGGGCCATCTCGTCTACCCCATCATTTTATAATGGGAGAAACAGAGGTCCGCAGGGGCAGGGGAGCCCCTGGGATACACAGGGGCTTGAGGAGACCCCTAGAGGGGTCTAATCCAACCCTAAAGCAGATCTGAGTCCTGTCTCTGTTGTCTCAGTTGAGTGACCATTTCGCTTGTGCCATTTATTTATTTATTTATTTATTTA
>NW_022304497.1:0-3673 GCF_002776525.5 Piliocolobus tephrosceles | reverse complement strand
GAAGAGGAGAAGAGGAGGAGGCCGTGCTGAGTGCCCTCCAGGATGACTATGAAAATCAGGGCCAGGAGTGGGGGTGGTGGGTACCTGTGGTCCCAGCTACTCCAGAGGCTGAGGCGGGAGGATCACTTAAGCCCAGAAGCTCAAGGCTGCAGTAAGCTGTGATCCTACCACTACACTCCAGCCTGGGCAACAGAGTGAGACCCTGTCCCCAGAAAAACAAAACAAAAAAAGCCATGGACAGAGATGTCTGCCTGAAACTCAGAGGTTAAACAGAAATAAGGCAGGAGAGAGTGGCCGTGGTCGACAGTGGGGGCAGGGTCCCGAGAGCTCCCCCACGGAGGCCTTTCCTGTCGGGGCCCTGTGGCGTCCTGGGGAGGCAGGACTTCAGGTGTTTAAAAGGAAGGTATTATTCTTTAATACCTAACATTTATTGAACATCCAGCATGTCTCAGGCACCATTTTAAATATTCTACAGAAAGTAATGGATACTTTTAACAACCCTACCTAGGCACTGTGATTTTTCAAACAGCTTTATTAAGATATAATTCATATGCCATGCAACTCACCCATGTAAAGCACACAATTCGATGTTTTTTAGTGTATTCACAGCGTCGTGCAACCATCACCACAATCAACTTTAGACCATTTTCATCCCCCCCAAAAAGAAACCCCACACACCTTAAGCCATCAGTCCCCACTGCCCTCCCTCCCAGCCCCTGGCAGCCATGCCTCTATTTTCTGTCTCTACGGATTTGCTTATTCTGGGCATTTCACATTAGTGGAATTCTACAGATGTGGTATTTTGTGTCTGGCTTTTTAAAATTAGCATCTGGGCTAGGCAGAGTGGCTCATACCTGTAATCCCAGCACTTTGAGAGGCCGAGGTGGGCGGATCACTTGAGGTCAGGAGTTCGAGACCAGCCTGGCCAACATGGGGGAATCCCCATCTCTACTAAAATTACAAAAATTAGCTGCACGTGGTGGTGCATGCCTGTAGTCCCAGCTACTCGGGAGGCTGAGAGAGGAGAATCGTTTGAACCCGGGAGGCAGAGGTTGCAGTGAGGCGAGATGACGCCACTGCACTCCAGCCTGGGTGACAGAGCAAGACTCCATCTCTATATAAATAAATAAACAAACAAACAAACAAACAAACAAAGCATCTAATATTTTCAGGGTTCATCCACGCTGAAGCCTGTGCTGGACTTCCCTCCTTTTTATTGTTGGATAATATTCCATCGTGGCCACACCACCTTCTGTTCACCCATCCTTCAGCTGAGGGGTGTGGGCGCAATGTCCACTTTTTGGCTACTATGAACAAAGCCTCTGTGATCATTCACATACAAGTTCTTGTGTGGACATATGTAGCCATTTATCTTGGGTATATACCCAGGGGTGGAATTACTGGGTCACATGGTACGTTTATATTTAACCATCTGAGCTGCCTGGTTTGTTTTGTTTTGTTGTTTTGTTTTTTTGTTTTTGCTTTTTTTTAAGACGGAGTCTCGCTCTGTCACCCAGGCTGGAGTGCAGTGGCCAGATCTCAGCTCACTGCAAGCTCCGCCTCCCGGGTTCCCGCCATTCTCCTGCCTCAGGCTCCCGAGTAGCTGGGACTACAGACGCCCGCCACCTCGCCCGGCTAGTTTTTTGTATTTTTTAGTAGAGACGGGGTTTCACTGTGTTAGCCAGGATGGTCTCAATCTCCTGACCTCGTGATCCGCCCGTCTCGGCCTCCCAAAGTGCTGGGATTACAGGCTTCAGTCACTGCGCCCGGCCTTTTGTTTTGTTTTGAGACAGCGTCTCACGATCTCGACTCACTGCTGCCTTGATCTCCTGCCTCAGCTTCCCAAGTACCTTGGACTGCAGGAGCGGACCACCACACCCAGCTAATTTTTTTTTTGTATTTTATACAGATGGGGTCTTGCCATGTTGCCCAGGCTTGAACTGCCTGTTTTAAAAGTTTATTTTAAAGATAATCTAAAGGAAATTAAAGAGCAATACTTGAGGGCACAGTCCACAACTGTTGGCCCCAGGAAAAGAGAGATTTTTTTTCTCATTCATTTCTGTATCCTCTGACACTGAAGAGACTTTTCATGGATGGATGGATGGATGGATGGATGGATGGATGGATGGATGGATGGATGAATGAATGAATGAATTCGGGGATCTGAGGGACTTGGGAGAAGCAGAAACAAAAAGGAGAAAGGAGAAGTTCAGTTTTTTTCCAGTCTTGGAGCTAAGCGCTGGCTTGGACTGGGACCCTGAGACCTGCCTGCCCAGGGAGGCTTCCAGAGAACCCCCCAGGAGCGGCCGTGGGCTCCCCTGGCCCTGAACTTCCCTCTTGCCCACCTCAGGGCTTCAGTTCTGCCCTGGGAGGTGGCAGCTCAGCACTGCAGCCTTTGCCACTAAGTCATGCTTTTCCAATCTCTCTCTTTAACAGCGTCTCCCAAAAAGTGTAATTTTTCGCTCCATGCTGTCTGAGACGGCAGTAACAGCCCGTTAAGCAAAATAATGAGAGGAATAAAATCCGCTGAGACGCGGGACCTCCAGGCCCACTCGGCACACAAATCTTGAGGTTATAGAGCCTGGAGGCTAGAGGCTTTCAGTGGATCAAAGTGCCGGGTGGGAGACACCAGGCCGGGTGAGCAGGTGGCTCGGGGGGGGGGCCCTGTCCCTGCAGCCTGGAGCTCCGAGCAGTGCCCGTGGCACCCAGGCACTTTTAAGGGCTTACAACAGAGTTCCTGGCCCTTTTGAGGGCTTACAACGCTAAGGGGTTCCACGTGAAAGGGTGGTGATAGATTGAGAGCACACGTGGTTAGAGTGGGGGTCAATCTTTTAACCTAAGGCCTGGTCATCAGTGGCACCAGCTGGTCTTGCCACTGACTTCATTCTTGTTTTTCAACCTTTACTTCTTTCTCCTCTTCAGAGCAGCCGTGATGGGGCCGTCTTCCGTGTCTGAGCAGTGGTGGCCTCTGGCAGCCTCCCGGGCTGCAGTTTTGCCCTCTGGGGGTCTGAGCCCTGTGCACCTGCTCTGAAATGCTACAGAAATGGCCCCAGTCAAGCCCGAGACTCTCTCCAGCCCAAGCCGGGTTTCCTGAACTCCTCGGCTCACTGCAGAGGCCCAGCTGCCTCTCTGGCCTCCCTTGCCTGTGTCCTGAGGACCTGGGCCTGCCTAAAGCCCCCAGTCCTGCTCCCCACCCTTCTCCTGGCCTGAATCCCACCGGGGATTCAGCTCACCCTCTCCTCAGACCTGCTGGGGGACTCTCAGTCTCTATGGGGGCTGTGTGGCAGGCGGAGACCACAAACCACTGCCACAACGCCCCCTGTACCACCACTCTCCCGGCACCTTCCCCACCAGAAGGCAGGGTCCTCCCTGCCCCCTCCACAACCCAGAAAGGCCTTTGAGAGGGTTTCGATGGAGAGAGTAAGGCCAAAGAGACGTCGCACCAGCCTCCCGGGGTTGCCGGAACAAACGCCACACACCAGGCGATGCAGGCCACAGGCATTCAGCTCTCACAGTCCTGGAAGCTGAAGTCCAAGACCAAGGCATGAGCAGGGCTGGTTCCTGCTGAGGCCCCTCTCCTTGGTTTGCAGACGCCGTCTTTCCCCTGAATCCTCACAGAGTCATCCCTCTGTGCATGTGTGTGTCCCCATCTCCTCTTCATATAAGAACACCT
>NW_022304496.1:0-16031 GCF_002776525.5 Piliocolobus tephrosceles | reverse complement strand
CTGGCAAACCGGATTCAGCAGCACATCAAAAAGCTTATCCACCATGATCAAGTGGGCTTCATCCCTGGGATGCAAGGCTGGTTCAACATTCGCAAATCAATCAACGTAATCCAGCATATAAACAGAACCAAAGACAAGAACCACATGATTATCTCAATAGATGCAGAAAAGGCTTTTGACAAAATTCAACAGCCCTTCATGCTAAAAACGCTCAACAAATTCGGTATTGATGGAACGTACCTCAAAATAATAAGAGCTATTTATGACAAACCCACAGCTAATATCATACTGAATGGGCAAAAACTGGAAAAGTTCCCTTTGAAAACTGGCACAAGACAGGGATGCCCTCTCTCACCACTCCTATTCAACATAGTGTTGGAAGTTCTGGCTAGGGCAATCAGGCAAGAGAAAGAAATCAAGGGTATTCAGTTAGGAAAAGAAGAAGTCAAATTGTCCCTGTTTGCAGATGACATGATTGTGTATTTAGAAAACCCCATCGTCTCAGCCCAAAATCTTCTTAAGCTGATAAGCAACTTCAGCAAAGTCTCAGGATACAAAATTAATGTGCAAAAATCACAAGCATTCTTATACACCAGTAACAGACAAGCAGAGAGCCAAATCAGGAATGAACTTCCATTCACAATTGCTTCAAAGAGAATAAAATACCTAGGAATCCAACTTACAAGGGATGTAAAGGACCTCTTCAAGGAGAACTACAAACCACTGCTCAGTGAAATCAAAGAGGACACAAACAAATGGAAGAACATACCATGCTCATGGATAGGAAGAATCAATATCGTGAAAATGGCCATACTGCCCAAGGTTATTTATAGATTCAATGCCATCCCCATCAAGCTACCAATGAGTTTCTTCACCGAATTGGAAAAAACTGCTTTAAAGTTCATATGGAACCAAAAAAGAGCCCGCATTGCCAAGACAATCCTAAGTCAAAAGGACAAAGCCGGAGGCGTCACGCTACCTGACTTCAAACTATACTACAAGGCTACAGTAACCAAAACAGCATGGTACTGGTACCAAAACAGAGATATAGACCAATGGAACAGAACGGAGCCTTCAGAAATAATGCCACACATCTACAACCATCTGATCTTTGACAAACCTGACAAAAACAAGAAATGGGGAAAGGATTCCCTATTTAATAAGTGGTGCTGGGAAAATTGGCTAGCCATAAGTAGAAAGCTGAAACTGGATCCTTTCCTTACTCCTTATACGAAGATTAATTCAAGATGGATTAGAGACTTAAATGTTAGACCTAATACCATAAAAACCCTAGAAGAAAATCTAGGTAGTACCATTCAGGACATAGGCATGGGCAAGGACTTCATGTCTAAAACACCAAAAGCAACGGCAGCAAAAGCCAAAATTGACAAATGGGATCTCATTAAACTAAAGAGCTTCTGCACAGCAAAAGAAACTACCATCAGAGTGAACAGGAAACCTACAGAAGGGGAGAAAATTTTTGCAATCTACTCATCTGACAAAGGGCTAATTTCCAGAATCTACAAAGAACTCAAACAAATATACAAGAAAAAAACAAACAACCCCATCAAAAAGTGGGGAAAGGATATGAACAGACATTTCTCAAAAGAAGACATTCATACAGCCAACAGACACATGAAAAAATGCTCATCATCACTCGCCATCAGAGAAATGCAAATCAAAACCACAATGAGATACCATCTCACAACAGTTAGAATGGCAATCATTAAAAAATCAGGAAACAACAGGTGTTGGAGAGGATGTGGAGAAATAGGAACACTTTTACACTGTTGGTGGGATTGTAAACTAGTTCAACCATTATGGAAAACAGTATGGCGATTCCTCAAGGATCTAGATCTAGATGTACCATATGACCCAGCCATCCCACTACTGGGTATATACCCAAAGGATTATAAATTATGCTACTACAAAGACACATGCACACGTATGTTTATTGCGGCACTATTCACAATAGCAAAGACTTGGAATCAACCCAAATGTCCATCAGTGACAGACTGGATTAAGAAAATGTGGCACATATACACCATGGAATACTATGCAGCCATAAAAAAGGATGAGTTTGCATCCTTTGTAGGGACATGGATGCAGCTGGAAACCATCATTCTTAGCAAACTATCACAAGAAGAGAAAACCAAACACCGCATGTTCTCACTCATAGGTGGGAACTGAACAATGAGCTCACTTGGACTCGGGAAGGGGAACATCACACACACTGGGGCCTATCATGGGGAGGGGGGAGGGGGGAGGGATTGCATTGGGGAGTTATACCTGATATAAAGGATGAATTGATGGGTGCTGACGAGTTGATGGGTGCAGCACACCAACATGGCACATGTATACATATGTAACAAACCTGCACGTTATGCACATGTACCCTAGAACTTAAAGTATAATAAAAAAAAATTCATCCAAAATTAAATAATAGAAAGAATACATATAACATCCAGTCTACTAAAAGAAAAAAATAAATCTTTAAACAACAAACAATATAGTAAATAAAAATTGGAGTTGTGAACTATTTAGAAATGAATATGTGAAGAACCCTGAAAATATCAAACTAGATACCAAAAGTGTGGAATACCACACTAGATACCAAAAGTGTGGAATGTAGCTGAAAACTGTACTCAGAAAAAAAATTTATCTTAAGTGCCAGAAGAATCAGCTTCAAGATTTTACAGCATTTATAGTAGTTGCAGTGGAAAAGAGACAATCTAATTGGCTGTGCAATATTTGAACATCACCACCAGGTAATAGGAAAAACACGTCAGGTGACTCTTCACTAATTTACATGAAACACCACCTGAGGATTCCTATAAATGAATTTTATAACTTTAGACTGGAGTTTGAGGTCCACCAGCCAACAGTTGGAGAAAGAACCAACATGATTTTAGTTGTTATTGATGATACTGATTTAATCTGTATCTACAGGTAAAAAAGAGCTGTAAATTGAGGGAATACTTACCTTTTGGTAATCTCCTTGAATACAAAGGACGGACATCAGTGATTCCGTGAGGGTAGATGTTATATGGTCTGCTTGCTTGATTCTTAAATATAATCTGAAAGTATAAGTGAGATCTAAGATCAAATCCTAAAACAACTAGGATCAACAAGAAAACTGTGGTGTAACTCCAGATAAATAAAAGCAGCCTCTATCTACTTTATAGTAATTTGAGGCTAGATAAAACTCAAAATATTTGGTCTTTTCATGAAATTGTCCCTTGGCATGCATGGGGGATTGGTTCCAGGACCCCCGCAGATACCAAAATCTGTGATGCTCAAGTCTCTAATGTAAAATGATGTAGTATTTGCATATAACTTATGCACATCCTCTCATGTACTTTAACTCATGTCTAGATTTCTTATAGTATATAATATATTATAAATGCTATGCAAATAGTTGTTATACTGTATTGTTTCTTTGTATTATTATTTGTTGTTGTATTATTATCTTTTATTGTTTTGGGTTGTTTTTTGAATACTTTCAATTGATGGTTGTTTGAATATGAGACTAGAAACCCAATGATACTGAAAAATAAAAATAAAATCTTAAACATCCCCAAACAACTGAAGAGACCCCTTTCTCGACTGAGATGGCTTAAAAACTGAGTTTCTGACCATGATGGGATGGGAGATCAGGCATGCCTTGTTACATTCCCTCCCTCCCTAATTTGCTGTTAGACTTTCTTTCTTAACGGTTAAACATAAACCAGTTCTTTTTGAAGACGTGCTGGATTCCCCTCCCTTTGTGCAGTTTTGACACAACGACTGACCAGCATTCCTTCCTGATGACAGACCACTGACCATGGACTGACTCTGGCCACTTTACAGAGGCTGCCTCTATGTCCTCTGTTTCATCTTTTGACATATACAGCCTAATTTTCATGCATCTAAATGTTAAGTCGCCACCCCAAAGTGAACATGGAATGTATGTAATATGCATGTTTCCATGTGCCCCATCATAAATATTCACAGCTCTTCCTGGAACCTGTTAAATATGTATACTTAGGCAACTCATTCAGCATAAATCCCTAACTCATCCTTCCTTCTTCAAAGTGCTTGCTTCCAGTTGCTGCCAGAGGCTACACTTCCCAGCCTGCAACCCTTTCCACTCCAAATTTACAAACTTATGATTCTTCAGTTGACAATGTGGAGGGCTGACAGTACTTAGGTTTCTCTCTAAAGGCCCCTTTCCATTTCTTTAAAAATTGTTTCAATTGCTTGAGGAAGTGTTCTCTGCACCTTCTCACACTAATTGAAATTTGGATGTCTGCTGAGGACACTGCTTCCTTTCAGCCTTTTTCACTATTTGGGCATTAAATTCACTGATAATAGAGAAAGAGACAGTGTTTCAGGAGATAAAATCTTCAGTGAATGATCAGGCATGACCAAGAGGACAGTTGATTACAGTATTAAGCAAGGGTGGCAGGTGGTATTGCCTGATTGCACCAGCTTTAAAAGAAAACAAAGGCCTACATGCAGTGGCTTGTGCCAGTACTTTGGGAGGCTAAGGCAGGAGGATCGTTTGAGCCCAGGATTTCAAGACCAGCCTGGGTAACATAGTGAGACCTCATCTCTACAAAAAATTTAAAAATTAGCTGGGCATGGTGGTGCATGCCTGTAGTCCCAGCTACTTGGGAGGCTGAGGTGGGAGGATAACTTGAGCCCATGAAGTCGAGGCTGCAGTAGTGAGCTGTGATCACACCACAGCACTCCAGCCTGGGGGACAGAATGAGACCCTATCGAGAGACAGAGAGAGAGAGAGAGGAAGAGCAATAACATGGAAGCTGCAGTGAAGAACCCTTAAAGTATCAATCCCACCTCCAGATCTGAGGTGTGTGATATGAGGATAAAAATACAACTTCTACTTCTGCTCTTATCTTAAAACCCAGTCATTTGGTAAGCCTACGAAGCAGCCGATTCCTTACCTGCATCTAAGCAGCAGAATGATACTTCAAATAACAGCAGTTTTGTTTCTTTCCAATATTAAAATGCTTTTTTTCCCATTTATTTCGCCCTAAGAATACTCACTAGGATTTCCAATATAATATTAACTAGAGATGGTGATATCTGTCACCTGTGTCTTGTCCTGATCTTAAACAGAAGGATTTCTGACTGTCACCACCAAGTACAATGGTTACAAGTTTGTTGCAGATCTTTATCAGGATAATGATAATTATTTCCTTGTAATCCCAATTTCCTGTGAGTTTTTATTATGAATGGATGTTGAATTTTGACAAATGCTTTTTCTGAAGCTATTGGAATTATCAAATTATATTTTTCCTTTTATGTGTTAATATGGTAGATTGTCACATTTGATTTTCTAATGTTAATCTAGTACTCCTGGGATAAGTCAACTTCATAATATGTATTATCTTTTTAATATATTGCTGTATTAGGTTTATAAAATTTTGTTTAGGATTTTTTGAACCCATGTTTATAATGAAATTGGTCTGTAATTTTTAATTTTCCTTTCTCATGGTGACATAGTCCGGTTTATAACCAAATGCTATGCTAGCCTAATAAAAAATAATTGATCTTTCATTTTTTATATTCTACATTTTAAATTTTAATATAAAGTTATTTATTTATTGAATATTGATATAAATTGCCAATAAAATGGCAATTCTTGCTAGGTTGATATTTTCTTTTAACACATGAAAGATATGATTTCATTGTCTTCTTACTTTCTTTTTTGCTCTAGAGAAGTAAGCTATCAGTCTATGTGGCAATTTAAAACATGGTCTGCAATTCTTTGGCCCTTCTCTCATCAAGAAGTAGACCAAATTTTCCCTCTTCTTGATTCGAGGTGGGTTTTGGCTGCTTTCAACTAACAGATTATAGCATAAAGTGCTGTGTGACTTCTGATGCTGACTGCAAAAAGTGAGGCATTTTCTGCTTTGTTAACTAGAATACACAGTTAGAGCCTTGAGTCACCATATAAGAAGTCCCACTACCCTGAGGCTGCCACAGTGTGAAGAAGCCAAGCAACATGGACAGACAACATGTAGGTGCTCTGGTTGGTAGTTCTAATTGTCAAGTCATTGCTACTCAGGTACCAGATATATGAGTGAAGCTGTCTTGGTCCCTCGAGATCCACTGATCAACATCAAGTGACCTTGGTCAATGATAAATAACTGCCCAGCTGAGCCTGAACTCCTGACACAAATAATCTATAAGAATAATAAAACAGCTGTTGTTTTAACCATTAAATGTAGAGGTAATTAAGTATACTACATTAATAATCATAACAGTTTAATTATCATTTCTTTGAATATAGTCTGCTTTTTCTGATTATTTGTCCACTTAAAAGTATGTTTA
Source organism: Piliocolobus tephrosceles (assembly GCF_002776525.5). NCBI lineage: Eukaryota > Metazoa > Chordata > Mammalia > Primates > Cercopithecidae > Piliocolobus > Piliocolobus tephrosceles. The sequence continues at coordinate 9,692 of NW_022304496.1, read as the reverse complement.
TTGAAGAATAATTTATATGCTGCAAAATTCACACATTATAAGTATACAATTAAATGGTTTTTAGTAAATGTATGGAGTTGTGCAATCATTGCCACAATCCAGAATTAGAATATTTCCATTACCCCAGAAGGATTCTGCATGCTGGGTTGTAGGCATTCCCTGCTTCCACTCCCAGCCCCTGGCAATCACTGAAGAGATTTCTGCTCTATAAATTGATCTTTTCTGTATATTTTATATAAGTTAAATCATGCAATATGTAAGTCTTTTGTCTGACTTCTTTAACTTACAATGTTTTGAGTTTCATCTATATTTATTGTGTATAATTAGTTCTTTTAATTGCTGAAGAGAATTCCAATTATATGGATATACCACATTTTATTTATCCATTCACCATTTGGTGAATGTTTGAATGGTTTTCAATGTGGGGCTATTATTACTAGTGGGGCTATGAACATTTGCATACAAGTCTTTGTGGGTACCTATGTTTCCATTTCCCTTAGGTATATCTCTAGGAGTGGAAGTGCCAGGTCATGTAATAACTCCATTTTGAACATTTTGAGGAATGGCCAAGCTGTTTTCCAAAGTGGCTTCACTGTTTTGCATTCCCTTCATAAATTGATGAGGGCTACAATTTCTCCATGTCCTCACCAACACTTAACATCTGTCTTCTTGATTATACTTATTCTAGTGGTCGTGAAGTGGTATTGCACTGTGGTTTGAATTTTCATTTCCCTGACATGCAGCATTTTTTCAACTGCTTATTGGACACTTTGTATATAACCTTTGGAGAAATGTCTGTATAAACCCTTTGCTCATTTTTCATTTGGGTCATTTGCCTATTTATTATTGAGTTGAAAGAGTCCTTTATATATTTTGAATACTACATCCTTATCAGATAAAAAATTTGCAAGCATTTTCTCCAGTTCTATGCATTGTCTTTGGATTTTCTGGGTGTCTTTTGAAGCACAAAAGTTTTTGAGTATGATGAAGCACAATTATCTATGTTTTTCTTTTGTTGCTTGTTGGTTTTGGTGTCATATCCAATAAACCATTGTCTAATTCAGGATCACAAAGATTTATTCTGTTATTTTTTTATAATTTTGTAGTTTTAGCTCTTACATTTTATCTTTGATCCATTTTGAGTTAATGTTTAAGTGTAGGATTCAGCAAGGTATCCAGAGCATAACCTGAATAAATCAAAGAATGAGGTAGATCTTTATATGTTGACATGAAATGATATCCAAAATATATTGTTACTTTTTATTATTATTATTATTTTTAGACAGAGTCTTGCTCTGTTGCCCAGGGTGGAGTGCAGTGGTGTGATCTCAGCTTACTGCAACCTCCGCCTCCCAGATTCAAGCGATTCTCCTGCCTCAGCCTCCAGAGTAGCTGGGACTACAGGCATGCACCACCATGCCCAGCTAATTCAAAATATATTGGTACTTTTTAAAAATCAAGGTACAGACTAATTTACACTGCTCTTGTTTTTGTGTGAAACACACTCACACACACACACACATACACACACACATACACACATACATTCATACATGTATGCACTATTTCTGGAGGGGAGTATACAAACCCACAGCAATGACTGTCTGTCAGACTATGGGGTTGGAAGTCCAAGAGGGAGGAAAATTTACATTTTATTGTATGCTCTTGTTTACCCATTTTTAAATTAGCCAGTAAAAGTAACTCAAAATACACACCTATAAGTATGTACAATTATTGTGTCATTATGCATTTTTAAAATTAATGAATAAAAATAAAAGTATACAATCTTCAAAAAATCAATAAAAGAAAAATATGTAAACAAAATTTATGAAGAAAAATTGTACAAGAATAGCTAATAAAAATTTTGAAGAAGTACAATGAAAGAAGATGTCATACAGATATCAAACATATTACAAAGTTGAAGTCATTAAAACAGTGTGGCAACAGATTAGTTAAGGAGAATTAAAAATCCAAGATTTTAGCAATTTAGTATATGATAAAGAAGACATTTTCAAATTAATGAAAAAAGGATTGGTTATGTGAGCTGCCATTTAGGAAAATTTCTATTTGAATTATGCACTATATCCAAAAGTAACTTCCAGGGCAATTAGATTGTTCACTGTAAAAATAAAGCTATACAAGTAAGAGAATAAAATAGAGACTATTTTTATAATTTCTTGGAGCTGGCAAAGATATCCCAGGCAGAAAACAAAAGTGAAAAAGATCCAGAGAAAGTTAAATGAAAAGATTGATAAAAGATAGGAGGTTTTGACTATATAAAGATCAAAAATCTTTGAAGGACAAAAAAATATCATAAAGGAGTGACAAAAAGTACAAGTGACAATGTGAGGAAACCATTTGAAAGATAAATAACAGTGTGTCAATATCCATAATCTAGAAAGGCCTTTTACAAATACATAAGCAAAAGACGACTACTCAAATAGAAAACTGGACAAAATTTACAAGCAGGCAATTCACAGAGGGAGTTATACAAATAGCCAACAAACATGAAACAATATGCAATTTGACTACTAACCAGGGAAATGCAAATAAAGACAACATATAAACATTTTGCTCATCAAATGAAAACTTTTTCTGAAGGTTTATAATATATGTTGTTGGCAATGGTGTGGGGAAAAGGGCAGTCATATACTCATGGTAGGGGATATAAATTGGTACAAAATTGCTGAAAGTCAGTTTGGCAGTATCTAAAAAAGCTCCACATCTAAAAATCAGTGCTGTTCATGACATTCTTGAGCAACTGAATTTATGCAACCGATGACCTATCTTCAAATTTCTTGTGAAGAAAATAAACCCTTATTTATTTAAACCACTGTCCATTGAGTATTCTGTTACTTACACCATACTCATTCTTAATATCCTAGATCAGGGGCAAGCAAGCATTTTTTGGAAAAGGCTGGATAGTAAATACTCTAAAATTGTGAGCCCTATTTAGCCTCTGTCACATATTCTCTTCCTCCTCCACCTTCTCCTCCCCTTCCTCCCATGCTCATTTCTTTTCTTTGCAATATTTCAAAAATGTAAAATCTCATCTAAGCTCATAGACTATTCAAAAGCAGACCACAAGCCAAATTTGGTTCATAGGCCATAGTCTGCTGACTCCTATACGATCTAATTAATGGGGAAAGATCTGGAAGGATATGTATCAAAGTCTAAGAAGCAGTATTTCAAAGGAGTGTCGAGTTTAATAGGTGACATTAGACTTTTATTCTATATACTCATACTTCAAATACGTGCAATCAGCTATTATTTGTGTAACATTTATAGCTTTTAAAAGATCATGTCCATTGGAGACAAGGCTGAATTATGAAGTATTTTAGAAACTCAAAACTCTCCAGACTTTTTCTTCTTACCAGACCTTAAATCTTTTCCTCAACTTACCAACAATGTGTCTCCAACTTCCCCATAAAGTAAAGGTCCCAAGATTCCTGATTCATACTGAATAGCTTCACGAGTCTTAAAGGTCTCATCTGTGTATGCCATAAATCGGACTTTTTTGTACTTCCTACCAATCCGCTGAGAGCCATGGTTCAAATATTGACTTTTATAACTTCTGTATAAGAGAAAAAAAAGATGCAAGGTTGGGAAGAAAAATTCTAGGTAGGCTCAAATCCAACTCTAAAACAGCTTATATGATTCAATCAAGGCAAGGAGTGAGAAAAATACAAGCTTCTCTGATGTTCTGCTATGTTAGTTTCCAAATGCAGACCTAATACCATAAAAACCCTAGAAGAAAATCTAGGTAGTACCATTCAGGACATAGGCATGGGCAAGGACTTCATGTCTAAAACACCAAAAGCAATGGCAACAAAAGCCAAAATTGACAAATGGGATCTAATTAAACTAAAGAGCTTCTGCACAGCAAAAGAAACTACCATCAGAGTGAACAGGCAACCTACAGAATGGGAGAAAATTGTTGCAATCTATCCATCTGACAAAGGGCTAATATCCAGAATCTACAAGGAACTCAAACAAATTTACAAGAAAATAACAAACAACCCCATCAAAAAGTGGGCAAAGGATATGAACAAACATTTCTCAAAAGAAGACATGCATACAGCCAACAGACACATGAAAAAATGTTCATCATCCCTGGCCATCAGAGAAATGCAAATCAAAACCACAATGAGATACCATCTCACACCAGTTAGAATGGCAATCATTAAAAAGTCAGGAAACAACAGGTGCTGGAAAGGATGTGGAGAAATAGGAACGCTTTTACACTGTTGGTGGGATTGTAAACTAGTTCAACCATTATGGAAAACAGTATGGTGATTCCTCAAGGATCTAGATCTAGAAGTACCATATGACTCAGCCATCCCATTACTGGGGATATATCCAAAGGATTATAAATCATGCTGCTATAAAGACACATGCACACGTATGTTCATTGCGGCAGTATTCACAATAGCAAAGACTTGGAAACAACCCAAATGTCCATCAGTGACAGACTGGATTAAGAAAATGTGGCACATATACACCATGGAATACTATGCAGCCATAAAAAAGGATGAGTTTGTGTCCTTTGTAGGGACATGGATGCAACTGGAAACCATCATTCTCAGCAAACTATTGCAAGAACAGAAAACCAAACACCGCATGTTCTCACTCATAGGTGGGAATTGAACAATGAGATCACTTGGACTTGGGAAGGGGAACATCACACACCAGGGCCTATTATGGGGACGGGGGAGGGATTGCACTGGGAGTTATACCTGATGTAAATGACGAGTTGATGGGTGCTGATGAGTTGATGGGTGCAGCACACCAACCTGGCACAAGTATACATATGTAACAAACCTGCACGTTGTGCACATGTACCCTAGAACTTAAAGTATAGTAAAAAAAAAAAATACTCTTGCCATTTGATTCCATACCTGTACCTAACCTTAAACATGGCTTCAGGATTTGTTGGTTTGAATAACTGTTAAGAACTTTTTAAGTATGGGGAAGAGAGAGTACCAATAGTCAAAAAGTGCTTACCTGTCATCAGGGGCGAGGACTGAGGGAGCATAGTCCCAGACCTCCTCTTCAGCAGCAATGTAATGTACCCAAGTTTTAGGATGCTTCTTGGCAACTGAGCGAATTTGGATAAAGGAAGGAGAGTTGTCATCATCAAACCTGACCACATCCATTTCAGAATCAGCAAGATCATCATCATAGTCTTCCGCTTCTTCATTATTTTTCATTCGTAGTTGGGGTTCCTCTGGGCAACTGTCTACTTTGACATAAGCTTCCATGCCATCTGGAGTCAGACAAACCAAACAATGTCAGAGTGTCCCGCTGTATTAGGCTGTTCTTGCATTGCTATAAAGAAATACCAGAGACTGGGTAATTTATAAAGAAGAGATTGAATTGGCTCATAGTTCTGCAGGTTATATGGGAAGCATGGTGCTGGCATCTGCTTGACTTCAGGGAGGTCTCAGGAAGCTTACAATCATGGGGGTAGGTGAAGGGGGAGGAGACTTGTCACATGGTGAAAGCAGGGGCAAGACAGAGAGTGCACGTTGTCACACATTTCTAAATGACCAAATATCATGAGAACTCACTATCATGAAGACAGCATCAAGCCATGAGGGATTCACCCCCATGATCCAAACATCTGCCACCAGACCCCACCTCCAGCATTGGAAATTACAATTCAACATGAGATTTCAGTGAAGACAAATATCCAAACTATATCACTTACCTTAATTTTCAGGACTCTTTCTCTCTTATTAGGCCTTCCAGGCTCTCCCCTAAGCACCCCCCTTTCCACATCACTTTCCCTTCTTGCCACTTTCCTATATATACTTATCTCTACATGGATTATCTGGCACTTGCTTGTTTCTTCCTCTGGTCTTTGCACTCACCATTTCCCTTCTGCCTGACCCTTCTCTATATATGTTTTACCTCCTTTTCAAAAGTTATTCATTTGCTCTTATATATGTATTACTATTTCCCTTCTGGAACTGGTTTTGAGCCTATCATTCCCCTACAGCCAAATGATAAACAAAGAGACTTGAAGAACTGCATATTTTCAGCATTTCAAAGCCTAGACCAGACCAGCTCCCCATCCCCATAGTCACCTAATGATTTCTATATTTACCCTATTGGATTATAATACAAATCATTGATTTAATAACAGCGTATTGGGAAAAATGTTAGTGTAGATATAAACTTTAAGACATGTTCCAAGTTCATATAAACATGACAAGATACAACTTAAAATCAAGGAGATATGTATTTTAAGAGCATGTCTGCCTGTGACTAGTTGTAAACCCTACAGCAAATCTATTCAACATTCTCAGTCTCATCTTTACGGTTTGTGAAATGGACAATAATAATTCCTGCTGTATTTATAACACAGGGCAATTTTGAAGATCAAATACTTCTAAGAAGGGAGACCTGTTTACTTGATTATGAGGAACAGGGCAGGTTTTAGGAGCAGCAAACAACTAGTCTGAGGTTCATGTAGCCTTAAACATAATTCAGTCTGCATCTAAAAACGAAGTGTTTTGTCTGAGGTTCAATAAGATAAAGCATTATTTTTCTGAAAAATAAAGATTAAAATCAGTGGATAGAATCTGTGAAAGTAAAAAAACAAAACAAAAAATAAACTGTTAAACTGAATCAGGCTCCAACTGGACAATGACTGATTGACAATGATCATATACAAGTAAATGACCTATTCCTCTGTGCCTGCAAGAATTTTGTTTGTGCATCAACTTCTTGTTACTCATTCAGTATGACACTTTTTGTCTACTAAGGTCTTGTCAAAATTCCATAAATATTATGTGATGGATGGGGAAAAGAGATTTCTATTCTTAATCACTACAGAGGACTATAAACAAGGTCACTAATAGAACATAAGGAGGAAAATGGTGGATACGTGGCAAGATCAAAACTCTTTTCTAATTCAACCAAGGAACCTGAGGAGAACATTAATATAAGAGTACTAGGAAGAAAGAAATGCTGTTAAATATAAAAGATTAGGCCTCTCTGATATTTTTCTCCAACAGCTCTTGCTATGGTTTGAATGTCTGTCCCCTCCAAAACTCACATTGAAATTTAATTATCATTGTGATGGTGTTGAGAGGTGAACATATAAAGGTGTTTAGGTCACAAGGGTTCCACCCTCATGAATGGACTAATGCAGTTATCTGGGGAAAGGGTTCATGGGAGTGGATTCATTATCACAGAAGTGAGTTCACCCTTCTTTTGCTCTCTTCTCTCTCTCACCCTTTCTTTGCCCTTTTGTCATGCAATGCCTTCCACCATGTCAAGACACAGCAAGAAGGCCTTTGCTAGTTGCTGGCAACTTGATATTGGACCTCCCAGCCCCCAGAACTGTGAGCCAATAAGTTTCTGTCCATTATAAATTACTCATTCTGTGGTATTCTGTTATTGCAGCACAAACTAAGCCTTCAATGGCCACAAGAGGGGTAGAGAAAGAGGGTTATTAGGTTGATCCAAGATTAAGAGTTAGCAGAATAAATACAAAAGTAAGCAAAATTGGGGTGAAACAATGATGCAATCTGAATTTGCACAACTAGCAGTTACAAATAAAGTTACATTAACAATAATTTAAAACTGTAGTTACCATCATCCTAATTTGCTTACACAGAACCTTTGACTCTTTGCAAAGTTCCCACCAAATAGTCCTTGAAAACCTCATGTGGTGCTTCACATATGCTGACCAGCTTTCAATCCCATGTTACTTGTCCTAAAATTCACTAGCTCCTGACCTGCCCTCAGTATATACTGCCAGGTATCTACAGAGTGCCTCTAGCTATCTGGTGTGTGAAGTCAAGCTTGCTCTACAATAGCCTGTCATCTCTGGGCATTACTACTGATATACTGGAGCCCTTACAGTTGCAACCTGGGCAATACCTTTTTTCCATTTCCCTAGATTTCTCAAAAAAAAAAAAAAATCTCTTCAGCTACAACCTGCAGTTCCTCTCTCAATATTGGAGCGTAGTTAATGGGACAAGGCTGAGAAACCAAGGGCATACTATTCTCCTCATTTTCCCATCTTAGTCATCCATAAGCCATTTTTTCTCCATCACAGACATTTAACTAAAAATCCATGAGTCCTACTAATACTCCAGCCCTTTTATAGTCAAGGTAAAGACTTTACACTGGAAGCTAGAAACTAGGGGATCTTGGTTGAAGTCTAACACAGCAACTCTAAAATGCCCCCTTCAGCAACACACTACATTCCTGTACATTGTCCAGTAAATTCTATTAAAAGTAGGACTGGATATTTATCATACTCATTTTAAAGATCCAAGATATTACCATGTTGGTGGGAAGAGATATGACAAAACAGTAGAAACTGTCCAAGGTCCATCAAGAGTGTTTGAGCTGTAAGGAAAGTTATTGGCGAGATTTCCAAGGAGGCCTGGCGATGGTTCCTCACAAGAAATGTGTGACCTTCGAGGAATATTGAGTGCACTTCAGGAGTGGTGCCCATTCCAATCACATGCCAATAGACTGATTTCCTGTGGCATCCAATCAGACCTGTAAAGTAGGAATAAGACATGTATGGCTAAGAAGTAGAGAATTTGAAATGGAAAACACTTGCTAGGACAGAGGACAAATTGACCTTAGACACTTCATTGCTACCTTGACTTGTAAACAAATTTATCTAGAATATTGGGCTACTATCAAACCAACAGCTCTTGCCAAGGTCATCAATCACCATCATGCTGCTAAATCCAATGGACATTTTTCAGTCTTTATTTGTATCTGTTGACCATTCATTCCTTCTTAAAACTCTCTCTTCCCTTGGCCTCTGTGCCAACATCTTTCTGGGTTTTTTTCTCCTACTTCTCAGACTGCTCCTTCTGTCTCCTCTCCTGAACTCTTCTGGAACTCCAGGCTCATACAGCCAATCACTTTCTCAACATCTCCACCTAGATATCTCAAAAAACCCACATGTTCAAAACTAAATTTACGCTTTTCATCACTTCCTTCTCTTCCAGAGTTTTTTTATAACAGTGAATGGCAGCATCCTGCATTCGAATATGCAAGCAAGAATTATCCTTGTTACCATTCTCATCTCCCATATGCAATTTGACACTGACCAGGGCAATATAATCAATAATAGCTAATATTTATTGAGCACTTGTTTTATGTCAAGCACTGTCTGAAGTATTTTACAAGTTTTAATTCATTCATTCCTCATAACAACCCTATGAATGTAGAAACCATTATCATTTCTACATTCATAGGTTGTCTCTTCACTCTGTTGATTGTTTCCTTTGCTGTGCAGAAGCTTTCTAGTTTGATGTAATCCAATTTATTTTTGCTTTTGTTACTCATGATTTTGAGGTCTTGTCTAACAAATTCTTGCCCAAATTGTCTAACAAATTCTTGCCCAAACTGATGTCATGAAATGTTTACACTATGTTTCAAATTTAATTCCTTAATCTATTTTCCTTTCCTTCCTTCCCCTCCCCCCCCCTCCCCTCCCACCTTGCTCCCCCCCTTTCCTCCCCCCACCTTCCCCTGTCTTGTTCCTTCCCCTCTCCTCCCCTCTCTTGTCTCCCTTCTCTTCTCTTCTCTTTTCTTCTTTTGAGACAGAGTCTCACTCCGTTACCCAGGCTGGAGTGCAATAGCACGATCTAGGCTCACTGCAACCTCCACCTCCAGGGTTCAAGCGATTCTCCTGCCTCAGCCTCCCAAGT
>NW_022304494.1:0-1366 GCF_002776525.5 Piliocolobus tephrosceles | reverse complement strand
ATAGTTTGAAGCTAGATTGCTTGAGTCTCTTAATAATCTTGTTCTTGCTCATCTAAATCCAAATTATTATAAGACTTAGATCCTATTGAAGTTTATCCTAAACTACACTAAATAAAACACAGCAACAATAATGTTTGATTTAAAAAGTGTGCATTCAGATGATGAGGACTATATTTTAAACATCAGGACAAAGTCAAATTTAAAGCTCCAAAAATAAACATTGCTTTTGTACTGGATTCCTTTTTTTTTTTTTTTTTCTTTTAATTTGTCACTTATTCTGATGCATGGAAGATTACAGTTATCTCCTTTTTTTTTTTTCCTGAGGAATTTAAATGCTGGTCACATAAAGCATCTTATTCTCATTCTGACAGGGTGAAAGAATTAGTACCCTACATAGTGATCCTGCTCTCCCTCCCTCTGCCTGTTGCCAGCTTACTTTTTGTTCTTATACTACTGAAGTAGAAAGTGATTTAAGTTTAATTTTTCTCCTTTGAAGTCATAATGAATAATCATAAGGATGAGTCAATATGTTTTAAGAATCCAAAGGATAATAACTCTGTTGTATTCATTTTCTCAAAACAGATGCCCCCTGGAAAGCATATTTCATTTTTGAAACTTTAAAAATATTACCCAGCATGGGATGGGATAGATATATAATTTATAAGTCACAGCTGTTTAAAAATCACAATAAACTCAAATCTTTCAAATTCAGAATAAACTGTTAATATTTATAAGATGCCATAGTGCCTCTTACCTAGATTAATACACACTGAAACTAGATTTTTCCCTGAAACTGACACATAATTTATTTTATGAAGTACTGAGAACAAAACTAATAATTCCACAGTAACAAGGGGAACAATATGATTGCTTTGTATATGTTATAAATATATATGTATCTATTAATATTGAGCATGGCAAAATATATTAACAAATTCATTTGCATAAAAATAATAAAAAATTAAAAGCAATGAAAGTTTAACTCTACATTTTTATAGATTGATAACCCATCAATAAAATACTGCTAAAATTGCTTTGATTACTATAATTATTTTTTAACTTTTGGAGAGTACAGGATGAGTCAATTTTGATTAAAATTTTGATTAAGAAACTGGAAATATGACTAATAAATTTAGTCATATTTATCAATTACTTCCTTTTTCACTTAGAATAGAGTAAAATTACATCAATAAAAATTTCTCTATCAGTAAGTACCATTTTGCTTCTCTTTCAAATATTCATTTGGATTCTCTTCCTTCTGGAAAGTCTAGTTGGAGATAAGTTAGTCAATTGATTGTAGAAATCAAAAGCCAAAAGAACTGTAAATTGAGGCAGTCTATGTGATACAAAGAGTATGGACATTAAA
>NW_022304493.1:0-3165 GCF_002776525.5 Piliocolobus tephrosceles | reverse complement strand
CGCCTACTAGGCTACACTCCTCACCTGCAAAGAGCCACCCCTCACTATGCTCCCCCCATCACTTGCACAGCCCTGCGCAACATAGCACTCCCTTCCAGGAGCCCCTCTTTTCACCTGCGCAGCCCCGGCCTTCACCAGGCCCCACCCCATCTGCATAGACACGCCACTCGCCACGCCCCACTTCTCCCCTGCCCACTTCCCCTCCTATCAACTGTCCACATCCTGCTGCTGGCCGCACCCCGCCCCTTTCGGCAAGCCGGCCGCGCCCCTTTTACCCGGGAGTAGGCTTCTCACCTTGCCCGCCTCCTTCGGCATGTCGGCCCCACCCCTCCCGCCCATCTCCCTCTGCACCGCCCTCCCGCCCATTCCAGAGCAGTGGAGGCCCGCCCTTTTCATCTACAGCCTATCTCAGAGGACGTTGCCGTTCGCGCTGACCAATAGGAGTGGTGGCCTTCACGGCAAGCCCCGCCCCGCGCCCTACGTCGGGTTCAGTGGCGTCCCTGGCCAGCCCCACGCTGATCATACGCCATGTGGCACTGTGGCGCGCGGCGGGGCTGTGTGCGCTGAGGCTGCTGAGCAGTGGGTGAGACGCTGCGGTCGGCGGCTAGAAGTGCTCGGCGTGCTAGCACCCGGGAGAGGAAGGTCCAGGGCGGGCCGAAGACGTAGGGGTCCGCGTCCCTGCGCCCAGGCCTGGCAGCTCCCCGCACTGTGGGCGCCCCGCACCCCGAGCCCCCGTCAGGGCCTTCCTTGGGCTCCCGCATCGGAGGCTCTGAGGCCGGAGAACCCTGGAGCTCCTGCGCCTCCTGGGGCTGGGGGCCGGGCCTGCCCGTGGCGCTCCTGGCGGAGCCCTCCATTGGCATGAGCTTTAATGGGGATAGTAAATGGGGCCGGCAGTTGTGGTTCTCGTTGATGGCTTTGCTCCTAGTTCATTGTTGTTGGAAGCCGAGTCCTTAAGAGACCCGAGGCGCCCACAGCCCGCTCTTAAAGTCCGGCTGTGTTCAGAGAACTGAAGCCTCCCGGAATTTAACTGTTTTGGTTTTTTTAATGACTCAATTTATGGGGAAACGACGAAGCGGTTTAGTGTTCATGGTAATCCACGAGCCCGTATTTAATGTAACAGTTCAGCGCTGCCGGCCCAGGCCAGGGGGAGACACGGGGCGTCCGTGGCGTGAGTTTGTCAGCAGGTTACTGGAAAGTTCGGGGGAGACCCTGGCCTTACCGCTCAGGGGTTTCCTATCATGTCCTTGCTGATAAGTAACTTCTTAAAATGTTTCTCTGTCCCATAATTCTGAAATTTGCTAAATCAGCAAATGTTGACTATAGTATATCTTCATAATGTTGACAGTGACTGAATAGGTGTTTTTTTCCCCTGTATATATCTTTAAAATATTTCGGTGGGATATATTAATGTAGAAAAGCCCGTAAGACATATAGTACAATTTGAGAGAATAATAGTTTTTTTTTTTTTTTTTTTAAAGAGACAGGATCTTGCTCTCTTGCCCAGGCTGGTTTTAAACTCCTGGGCTCAAGTGATCCCCCTCCTCAGCCTCGCACACTGCTGGGCTTACAAGTGTAAGCCATCTCATCCAGGTAAGAATAATTAGAAAATAAGTACGTTGGGCGCGGTGGCTCACACCGGTAACCGCAGCATGTTGAGAGGCCAAGATGGGCGGACCACTTGAGGTCAGGAGTTTAAGACCAGCCTGGCCAACATGGAGAAACCCCATCCCTACTAAAAATACAAAAATTAGCTGGGCGTGGTGGTGAGCACTTGTCGTCCCAGCCACTCAGGAGGCTGAGGCAGGAGAATTGCTTGAACCCAGGAGGTGGAGGTTGCAGTGAGCCGAGATTGCACCACTGCACTCTAGCCTGGGCAACAGAGCGAGACTCTTGTCTCCAAAAAAAAAAAAAAAAAAGTGTCCCCATGACCAAACTGAAGATTTCCCCTAACTGCTCATAATCCTCTCTCTCCCTCTGAGATTACCACTGTTAGATTACCATAGATTCTCCCTCTTAGATTACCATAGAGAAATGTCCTTGCTTTTTAAAAATATTTTACCATCTCTATGCATTCTGACAGTATCTTGTTACCTGTTTGAATAATACCTGTTTAGGATAATACTGTATCGTGTGTATCTTTTGTTTAACATTATGTGACCCGCATCTTTGTTACATGCATCTTTGTTACAGTTGTAGGCCCTTTTATTGGTAAGTTTCTTTTTTTTTTATTGAATGATTAGTCCGCAGTTTATCCAGTCACTGTTACACCTCCAGGTGAGTTGAGTTTGGGACTGTCAGAGTTCGTGCTGACAATCTTGTGAGTGCTGGGGCAGCAGTGTAAGGTGTGGAGGATATAGACCAAGAGGTGAACGGATTTCCAGTATTCAGATTTTTTTTTTTTTTTCTTTTTTTGACGCCCAGGCTGGAGTGTAGTGGCGTGATCTCGGCCCACTGCAACCTCCGCTTCCCAGGTTCAACGATTCTCCTGCCTCAGCCTCCCAAGTATCTGGGACTATAGGCACCCGCCACCATGCTTGGCTAATTTTTGTATTTTTAGTAGAGACTGGGTTTCACCATATTGGCCAGGCTGGTCTCGAACTCTTGACCTCAGGTGATCCACCCACCTCGGCTTCCCAAACTGCTGGGATTACAGGTGTGAGCCACCATGCCCTGTCTCTTCAGCTTTCTAAAGAATGCCAAGTATTTTCCAAAGTTGTTCCACTTTGTACTCCCTGTAGCAGGGTATGAGAGCTCCTGGTAATATTAGGCTTTTTAAGTTTTCACCAATTCGGTAGGCATGTAATGGGATTTAACTATAGTGTGAATTTCTTCCAATATTATGAAGGCTTGTGAGGATTCTGTGAGGAAAAGAAGCCCTTTTGTTTAAGAGTTTCTTAAGGGGAATTTAAACCATAATTGTATTATAGTTATTTTTGAACATGTATAAAGAAAAGGTTTCCAACACTGAAGCTTTAGTTAAGATAAATAGTCATTAAAATGGGAAGGACCTTACCAGAAATCAGTTTTCTGGAATGTGCAAGATTTTGGAAGATGCAGTATTTAATTTTTTTCTAATTAATCATCTTTACCACATGAGAGTATTTTCACTATGTGGCTGAATAATGTTAACCAGATAATTTTCCTGTGGCTCATCTAACTTAGATG
>NW_022304492.1:0-5241 GCF_002776525.5 Piliocolobus tephrosceles | reverse complement strand
TTTTTTTGTATTTTTAGTAGAGACGGGGTTTCACCGTGTTAGCCAGGAGGGTCTCGATCTCCTGACCTCGTGATCCGCCCGTCTCGGCCTCCCAAAGTGCTGGGATTACAGGCTTGAGCCACCGCGCCCGGCTTGAAAGTCTTGTTTCTTGCAGCTTATAATTAACAGTTTAAGATAATGTTATCAGCCAGGGATTGTTGATGCATTTCCTTTCCCCATGGTTAAAATACACAGAGCAAGACCATTCTTTTGACAATTTCACATTTTGGCTCAGCAATTCTTGACATTTGTTTTGCATTCAGAAGCCATGATATAACCTCTTTGTTGTGGCATGTCAGTTTTTCTGAATTATCCTTGCCAGAATGCATTTCCAGGTTTTGATGAAAGATTTGCTCTTGAAATCAGTTATCTTTCTTTTTGCTTATTTTTTTCAAGACAGAAATACCTCTTTATAAATAAATAAATAAATAAACCATCAGAATTTTATCACAATCTGAAAAGGTCATAGAGAAATCTGAAGAAAGTGTTTAAGGATTCATCATACCATTAAGGTATCTCCAGTCCAGCATCTTGTGGATTCCTTTAAGAGGAACTTTTATGGTCAAATGACATCTGGTCCATAAACCATTTTTTCTTATCCTGAAGGTTGTGGAAACACAAACGTTTATACAAAAGAACAAAGATTTTGTTTCTTTGATAAAGTCATGGACTGCAAAATACCATCTGGCTTTTACAATTGCTTGAAATCTCATTAAATGTTAAACAGATAAAGTATTTCAAATAAATTAATAAAAGCTCTAGTTTCTAATTTAGAAAACATCAGTCTGAAATTTGTAATGACAAACTGATTAAAAGAAGACAATTTAAGCAGATTTATGTGACACCTATAGCTATAGTCTGAATATTACAAAAATGAATTCTCCTTTCTGCTAGCCTAAGTTTTTTTTTTTTTTCTGAATATGCATATGCTGTATGTAAAGTTCCCAGTAAATGTTTGTGGAGTAGATGAGGCAAACAGTACCACTAAAAAGCCTCTGGGCATTGGTGAATATTGGTAAATATTAAGCTTGATAAGTTGTAAAGACTTCATTTTTACTTAAACCAACTTTCACCAAATAGTCCCTTCTGGGAGGCTTTCATACTCAGCCTGCTGAAAAATTTTGAACTGACAGTGGGTTTTATTTGTTTATTTTGCATCTTTTTCTACTGAAAATGTGCTTATTCACTTTAGAAAATTAACCATTCATTTGGAAAAAACAAAACAAAACAAAACAATGTGACTGCATCTACCCAAAGCCAGATACATATGCTTACTGCCCTTGTCATTCAATGCAAAGCAGTTTCCATAACAACCATTATATCAACTGAATGCAAAGAGTCCTATTTTTTTCTAGGACATGAAACCAACTTTCTAAAAGAGAACACATGTTAATATCTTCTCCTTACTATATTACTATCAAACTATTTGGTGAAAAGCACCCTGTCTCTATAAATTAACATTTCTGCTGGATATTTCTTTCAGAATTCACATTTTCCCTTAGTCCTTTGTTTAAGTATAGTGTCGCAACCTCTCCTTCTGCTGGGTCTGAAATCCCCCTTGTCAGAGGTCAGCTCTGGTTCAATCTCTGGTGAGGAAAGAAAAGTCACTTAGCAGTCTGGGCTCCAGAAAGGGATTTTCTAAGCAATCTTTTTGTTTATTGCCCAGGTTCCAACCACATCCAAGTCTTCAGAAATACCTAGTAAGTCTAATTCTTAAATTCTTCCTGGGACGTTCCAATGTGAATTTCTCAGAACTACAGGCATTGCATTTTTAACAATTGTCTTCTCTTAAATCATTTGCCAGCCTTCTAAGTTCTTCCATCTTCATAAATTGTCTTTTAGATTTACAAATATTATCTGATTTTACAAAGACACACTGTTCCTATTTATCATTCTTGTTGAATTTGGGTAATTTTGGGGAGAAAGTTGTGAAAATGTCTTTTTTTTTTTTCTTTTTACCATCTTGAAACCACAAGTCCTAAATATTCAAATGAAATAAACATGGAATTTTTGCCTTCTATCTTATGAAAGTAATAAATTTAATAATAATTTCTCATGATGTATTTAAACTATTTTGTTTGCAGAAATTTGGGGTTAAAATCATTTAGTAGTGATTCTGTAAATTAAAATGATTTATACTTATGCTTGTTCTCTAAGAAGGTTCTTAGTTGCATGTACCTCCTATTCCATACCACCTTCATCCTAACTTTCAAATCTACCATCAGAACAAACTAGATTTATTGGCTCATTTGAAAAAAACAAAAAAAAAAAAAAAGAAGAAGAAGAAGATTGAATTTGCTGTGTATGGAAAACAAGGGAACAAAGACAGAAATTTTAAAAAGTAAAGAAAGAGAAACAATGTCAACTTTCAGCACATTATCAAAATCATATACTTTTAGGTAATAGGGAATTCCAGTTTCTGAAGCTTGAACCAAAATTTAATGGCTAAGAAAGTAAAAGATAAAACTGCGTTAAATTCTGTTGTTAGAATTAAATCACAGTCGGTGGAGCAGCTCACACCTGTAATCCCCGCACTTTGGGAGGCCCAGGCAGGAGGATCACTTGAGCCCAGGGGTTTGAGATCAGCCTGGGCAACATAATGACACCCTGTCTCTACACAAAATAAAAAATTAGCCAGGCGTGGTGATGCATTCCTGTAGTCTCAGCTTCTCATGGGGCTGAGGAAGGAGGATGGCTTGAGTCTGGGAGGTTGAGGCTACAGTGAGCCCTGTTCATGCCACTGCACTCCAGCCTGGGTGACAAAGTGAGATCATGTCTCCAAAAAAAAAAAAAAAAGCAGGGGTGGGGTTTGGGGGCAAGAAACAGATTTTGTTCTATTTTCATCTGTTAGAGCTCTAGAGATTAGTGGGCAAAACCAAATTGTGAATAGCAACAATAAAATAAGAAGACTTCGTTCTTTGTGATGTCAGTGTTTTCAATTTGTTTACAGCTAACTTTAATTTCAATGGTTCAAGATCCTGGAACCGATAAACAAAAGGTCAAGACTAGGACACACTTCTCAAAGTCCCTACATGCTACTGTTCTATTTAATGTTGCACAAAAACACACCTGAAGGAGCTATAGGAATCAAGCTTTAGCTCCCTTTGCAAGATGACAATCTCTGGCCTTGAGAAGACTTGTCATGAGTTTCTCCTTATATGGCTTGAGACAAAAGCATAACACAGGGACAGCTTGGAAACCTGAAGATGAAAGCTAACTGCGTGAATGAAGTGTTGCTGCCTTAGACAAGATAATCTGCCCATCAAAGCAAAAAAGCATAATTCAGTATGCCTGGGATGTCTCCGTATCCAAGGAAAGAAAAGGATCTGAAAGAAATTGTTGACATTCTGACTACTTAAAGTAGATGCCTTGTTAAATGAGATTTCTGCTGAGACTAGGATGCTCTGTATGTGCCTATCAGCTCAAAAATATAATGAAAGGAAAGTGCTCTGTGTTTCCTGTTGACTTTCATACCCAAAGATCAATTTAATGGAAAATAAAAAGCTTCCATTCATGGGATACGTCTTTGTATTAAAAGGGATTAAATACAGTTTGGAACTTTAGGAGCTATTAGCATTATTATGTGTGTGAAGAAACAGTGAGTCCCCAATTCACTCCTCACTTTAACTGAGGGTTCCCTTCTTTCCCATTAAATGCGAATGTCATTAAGTCATTTTGTATTGATCACAAGATCTGAATTTCAGTTTGAGTAGAAAAAAATGACAAATCTCATAAAATCTCGTAAAATGTTAGGAAGTTGGGGGAAAGCAAAAGCAGCTATAATTTTTAGATATTCATTCAAAAATATACGTTATTGAAGCTACTGTCCATTTTCACATAGTATCTAATTTTTTAAATTATTCTTTTATTCTATGTGTATTCTGATGAGTCTTCACTAACTTATGGTATTATGGAGCATAACGTAGGTTAAAATACTCTTGACAAAAAGAGTCAAACTCTGTAAAATATTCGAAGAGACTTAGAATAATCTAAGCCAAATATGAGTAACCATGGCCCATGACACATCCCTCAGGAGGTCCGGAAAAGATGTGCCCAAGGTACTAGGGGTACAACTTGGTTTTATATATTTCAGGGAGACATGAGAGATCAATCAAATACATTTAAGAAATACACTGGTTTGGTTCAGAAAGGCGGGACAACTCAAAGCGGTGGGTTCCAGGCTATAGATAAATTTAAACATTTTCTGGTTGACAATTGGTTGAGTTTATCTGAAGACCTGAGATCAGTGGAAAAGAATGTTCAGGTTAAGATAAAAGACTGTGGAGACCAAGTTTTATTGTGCAGAGGGATCTCTCAGATAGCAGACTTCAGAGAGACAGCATGTTGTAAAATGTTTCTTATCGAACCTGAAAGGGTACCTGTCTCTTAGCAGATGATCTCTTGGATCTGGAAAGAAAGGAAGGAAAAAAAAGGGGAAAGGGGATTCTCTATAGGATGTGGATTTTTCCCACAAGAGGCTTTGCAAGGCAATTTCAAGGTATGGCAAGAAAATATATTTTGGGGTTAAATATTTTTTTTCCTTGTCTCATAACGCTATGCCAGAGTCAGATTAAAAAGTAAGTCACGATATATAGGGTCAAATAAAACCCATCTGATGAGAAGTCATGGTTTGTAGGGCATGACTTACTAGACCCCTGAGGTAGGAATTTGGGCAAGTTAAAAAAATCAGAGCTTAGTCCTCAATACCTACCTTAAATTCCTCTTACAAGCATTGCTGTATCCTTTTTTTTTTTTTTTTTTTTTTTTGAGACAGGGTCTCGTTCTCTTCCCCAGGCCACAGTGCAGTGGTGTAATCAAGTCTCACTACAGTCTTGACCTCCTGGGCTCAAGTGATCCTTCCACCTTAGCCTCCCTAGTACCTGGGACCATAGCCATGCACCACCACTAATTAGCCTCTCCTGACTAATTTTTAAATTTTTTGTAGAGATAGCAGTTTCATTATGTTGCTTCTGCTGGACATATTTTAATAAACTGCAGGTGTCCGAAGAAAGAACTATTTCTTAGTTCTTTTTTACAGAACTATTCCTGTAGTCTCAGCTTCTTACGGAGCTGAGGAGGGAGGATGGCTTGAGCCTGGGAGGTTGAGGCTACAGTGAGCCCTGTTCATGCCACTGCACTCCAGCCTGGGTGACAAAGTGAGATCATGTCTCAAAAAAAAAAAAAAAAAAAAAAATAGCGGGG
>NW_022304490.1:0-1603 GCF_002776525.5 Piliocolobus tephrosceles | reverse complement strand
GGTTTGTTTACAAAATTGGTCCTATGAACAAACAGATTAAAGTTTTCTTTCATGCCTTGTCTATAATGTAAATAGGAGCTATTACCGCAACCTAAATTAGCGTTAAATTTTGTATGAGATTACAGTCCAGATTACAAACGGCTGCTTGATCATCTAGTTGATAAAACGGAGGAATTTAGTACTTGGAACCCAGAGTGAACAGAATTGCTTTGGTTTCTCAAAAGCGTGTGACTGAGGGGTGACCTGGGGTGAAGAGAAGTGGGTGGAGTCATGACACTCGAGGAGATGATCTGCCCCAGCCTTTCTCAGCTGTCTTCTGGATAAAACAAAGGGGCGATAAATGGAAAAATTCAGCACTGAGTTCGTCTATACCCTAAGCTTCTCGTATGGTCATTAATGTGACCAGGCTGTATCTGTGAAGCCTCCATAAAGGCACAAAGGAATTAGACTATTGTAACGTGGTCGGAGACCTCTGGCGTCTGGGCTGCGTGTCATTTCCTAAAGCCCTTTTGGGTGAAATGACAGTTGCAATGTCTGTTGTTCGGAGGAGTGTAATCTCACATACGAGATGCAGATTATAAACACCAAAGCCAGGAAGCTTGGTGGGAGTGGCTGTCTTCCAGGTGATTTTCTGTGCTGCCGTGGACGAGGTGTGGATGTGTCATCCATTGGTGTGATCCTCTGGTGAAGGGGCTAAGCAAACCTTGGGGCGGGGGAGGTTTGAAGCTACATCGCTTTTGGCATCCCAAGTAAATACATTTTGTAGAACTTGTTAATTTGACCCTGACCCCAACCCTGAGTGTTGAAGTCTGGTGCAGTGTCTTGAGCCTCTCTTCTGCCTTGAGGGTGAGTGACTATAAATGACCGATTCCTCAGTGGTGAAAGTTCAAAATTTAGCTTCCCTGAGGAAGCCAGATTTCAGTCACCTGTGTCTCCATTGTAAACACTGCGGTCCCTACGCGCATGGCTGCAAGTTTCCAGGCCCTCCTTGGAGAAGCAGCCATGCGGTGCTTGGTGATTTGATAACTCCAGCCACCTTCTGTCTTCTGTCTAATCACAGTACTAAATGATTCTCCTACAAGAAAACAGATCTGGTTTCTTCTCGGATCGTTGGAAGAAGCAGCCCGCCTAGGGACTGCACCGTGCTCTGCACTTTCACCGTGAAGCCTGTGTCTGTCTCCAAGGAGTGTCATGTGTGTCGTGGGAATCGCGGGAATTGCCTGCATAATTCTTCCTGCTTTTGAGGGCTCGGGTAGCTCTGCCTGTTTCACCCGGGACAAGCAGCAGGTGGTCTCTGGCTGCTGTGGGACTGGGGCTTGGGGTGCCTCATCACATCCGGTGGCCTGTCCAGGTGGGCATCATTGTCTTGTGCCTGTTGGCTGAGGCAGCTGTGATGCCATGGGGGTCACGCTTGTGTCAGGGCCAACCCAGTTCTTCCTGTGCACACCTCTCCTGCTGGAGTCCCTCTCCTTAGGATGACATGTTGAATAAGCGTGGAGAATGCAGAGAGGCAGAGCCTGTCCTTCCCATTCTTACTCCCTGGAGCTGTGATGTCTGACAAGGGAGCCCATAGCCAGAGGCTCCTTTAAATTTAATTCCAATA